>NC_030426.2:22091198-22351198 GCF_001660625.3 Ictalurus punctatus | reverse complement strand
TGGATGTTTGTTTTTCACACCATTCTGTGTAAACTGTATGTACAGTATAGATAGATGGATGGATGGATATATGTATTTTATTGATCCCCAATGGGATCAATGTGGAATAGCTTGCAGCACCTGGTGTTTTGCAGTTGGTCACACGTCCAAGTTCCAACAGTCCCAACCCTGTGTAGCTTCTGAGATCAGATAAGATTGGGCATACTAAGATAAGCGACTGTTGGACTGTTGTGTGAGAAAATCCAAGGAGATCAGTCCTGAAATACTCAAACCAGCCATTCTACACTAACAATAACATTAACATTAACCAGCCATGGTCGAAGTCACTGAAATAACATTTTTTTCCCATTCTGATGTCTGATGTGAACATTAACTGAAGCTCTTGACCTGTATCTGCGTGATTTTATGCATTGCATTGCTGAATGAACAGGTATACAGGTGTTCCTATTAGTGTTCGGTGAATGTATAATGTAACTCAAAATGTAAATCCAGTGATATCCAGGAGATCACTATTCAGAAATGTACACATGATATAAAATAGTATTTTATGAAGACAGATTTCTGAACAGTTTTTTTTTTTTTATTCTTTTTTAATGGTAGTCACTGTCACAAAACTGCATGCTATTTAACTGTAGTTATTCCCCAGTGTTGTTGAATGTTCAATTCGTATTAGTCAGAAGGCGTTGATTAATTTTATATAACAGCAGTTCTAACGATAGTAATATTGTAATTCAAATCACATGTTTATATTTATGCACTCCACATATGTTATATTCTTAAAAAAACAAACAAACAAACAAAAACATGTTTTCTGTAAGGAGATTATTTAGCATTTTTGGAAGGAGTCTCCAGTGTCAGTGCTTTGTAATGGTCAGAGGTACAGCTGTAACTTTAAGTTTTCTGTCACAGAAAAGTGTTCAGGAACCACAAAAGTGAAAACAAAGAGAGGGTGGAGGGGGAATAATCAGCTTCAGGGTAATGCCCATTTGCTTTGAGTTAGGCTGTACTGCACAGCCTGATGTGTTTTATTTTGCAGAAAAGTGGCCAGACATTCATAATCTTCTCAGATGTTTTTTTTTTTTTTTTTTTTTTTTTTTTTTTTTTTTTTTTAAGATTTCAGGATGTAAAGTCTTGCTGTTTTCTAGTTATGTGTAGATCTTAAGATCTTTTCCAACATGCTACTTATTTATTTCTCAGTGAGAGTGCAGATGCTGCTGCAAAGTGTAAATGCACAGTGTTGGGTTGTGCAATCACAATGTTTCACATTCACAAGTACTCATTAAATAATCATTTTTGTGTGTGTGTGTGTGTGTGTGTGTGTGTGTGTGAGGAGCCTGCAGTGTCAAATTGTAACATTCAAATGAGTTATAGAAAAGCAAGCTTATAAATGGCTCATTTGACCTTTCTGCATTAATGCACAGCAATAGGGGGAAAAAACAATACAATGCTTGTGAATTAATTGCCATATAGAACACAATGTTTAGTGGCAGCTGAGGGGGGAGCCTGTAATAAGTGTCAAAGGACATGTAAATGAAGCAATGACAAGTCACATAACAGCAAGTGATATTTTTAAAATAACAGAGTGGAATTTCATGAATATCTGACTATGCATCCTGTGTTACCAGTGGCCTGTACCATGAAGCTAGGTGGCTAACCAGGTAAGTTACAGTTTAGTTTTTTTAAAACCCTGGGTTTTAGGTACCATGAAAGTGATTCAGCTTTTACCGGTGTTCATTGCCATAGTAACTTACACTCCACAGCGAACCTGCTCAGGGGCAGGTTATGTTCTGGATACGAGAACTCAAACCCAACTCGGACCAATCAGCTGTGAGCAAAATGACATAAGTGACACAATTAATTCAACTTAGGGTCTGTTGCAATGGCTTCACCATTTCTTTGTAATCCTGTGGACATCTGAACACAAATTGTAAAAAGAGCACTTCACAAGGAAGTTTTTAGGGATAAACAAAATCTCCTGGCTTTGCATGAAAGATAACACTTTTCTGTGGATGGAATCTTATTAGTAATAACATACACTTTCTATCAAAATGTCAGATTGATTTATGACCCTTTGTTATTTATGACACTCCATGTATTCATGGCTGACAGTTCTGTAGGGGCACCTAATTTATGACCTCTGGTAACCCTATTGATCTCTGCGTGTGAACTTCCTGGCACCTTTAGCTCAAAGCGTTGTTCGACTACAACGCATCTTAAACCTGTTTCGGGGTGGGCACTAGGATCTGGGGGAGACTGCTGTATGTGCCACACACAGAGAGGTTACAGACCTATTTGTCCACGCGTTTTTCGGTTGACGGACTACGGTGGCCATGAAGTACAAAACACATTAAATCCGAACAGACCTGCGTCCTTTAGATGTGTTTTTAGTGAGCGCAAGCTAATCTTCGTGATATGCCACCATAGTCTGCTCTTTTTTCCCCAACTGTTTTTTTGCCCTTCTGTGTCTGGTTGTTTTATAGGTGGAGCCCTGTGGCAAGCTCCATTAATTGGTTGACATGACCAATGGGAAGGCAGGAATACAGCCAAAAGAGGCAGAGCTGTCCATTTAAAAGGAGCACATTGAAGCCCTTGTGTTAGCCTCTTGGCTCACTGTCAGTTGGCTTGTTTGTTACTTTGTTCTCCCTTCCACTCTTATCCCATTAGACCATCGTGTGACAGGTTAGTTTGGTTACTGATGATGTGTTGTTGCAATCGAAATCCTGCTCAGTACGAGAGGAACCGCAGGTTCAGACATTTGGTGCGTGTGCTTGGCTGAGGAGCCACTGGTACGAAGCTACCATTGGTGGGATTATAACTGAATGTCTCTAAGTCAGAATCCTGCCTAAACCTAATGATTACACAGTGCCGCCGATCTTCGGTTGGTCTGGAGTAGCCAGAGAGTCCCCCGGAGGGGCCCCCGGCGAGCAGAGCAGTTCGCGAACAGGCCACGGTATGGCTGGACAAGCGCTGCACCCTCTCCAATTGCGCACCGCACATTTGTGTCATACCTGGTCCTAAATGACTCGTAAACAACCAATGAGGAGCCTGGAACCTGGCCAGAAGAGTCAGAACTGTCCCTTTTAAAAGGAGCACTTTGAAGCCCTTGTGTTAGCCTGTTGGCTCACTGTTATCCTGTTGTTTTGATTGTTGGCTTGTTTGTTGATTTGTTCTCCCTTCGACCCTTATACTAGCTCCCCGCATTTGAGAACAAGTAAGATTGTGTGTGCACCTATATTCCATCACGCAGGTGTGTTTGAATGTCTAGACACCCTAGGCTAGAGGATGGGTGCCACCCCTGTATTTCTTGTTACCTAATATGGTTAGCTAGTTTTTGGTTTGTTTTGGCAGTCAGGTTTAAATACAGCTTAGGGTAGTTTTCTTCCTATGTTCATTTCTTTGGCACCGTCCATGTTCGCTCATTTGGGTGAGACTAGCTCCCATGTTGTCCTTGGTTATGGTTGTCCTGTGTCTGTCTGTGAATGCCAGTCCTGTATGTGTCAAGAATAAAAGTAATAAACCTACTTTTACTCTCTGGTCCTGCTCATATTCACAAACATTCTATCAGCCTACAATCTTAAATTGTTATTGCTCTTACATTCACCCTAAACCATACTCTCTGTGGGAACATAATATTAGGTATTTACACAGTCTGCAATGTTCTGCCAGGAAATTTCCCGAGCTTTTGCAGCCATAAGTGTTGCTTTTTGCAGTTAGTGTAGGTTAAAATTCCTCATATTTCTGAATAATAATTTCTTGCTCTTCAAATGGAATTGTGCTGCTTTCATCCATGTTGGACACTATTGGCTGTTTGGTGCCGACATCATGCTTTTATGTGCATGCACTCGTGGACTAATCATAGCTTAAGGAACAAAGCCTGATTTGACAGACAAAGTTGATAACCAGCGTCATGGTACTAATAAAGCCTGATTGGATTGGTTTTGTCTACTCAAAACTAATTCCATAGCCATAAGTTTGTTCAGCTACCTTTATGGTACAGGCCCCTGGTCTCATTTACAAAAGTGGAAGAACAGTTACATGTTTGCTGCTCTTGTCTGAAGTCAGATTTGGGGACTTGAGTTCAAAAAATGACATCAATATTTACACTGGGAAAATTACATGCATTCAGAGATATGTTACTCAGATGCTTAAGTTGTTTTTCATATAGATTATGCAAATCATCTGTGTGTAATTTTTGTCTCTGAGCTTCTAGACCACCACTACTGATTAATGCAATGATATATAAGTGGGATGGCAAGCACTGAAATAATCATATAAGCGAAATCTAGTATACTGCCATGTTACATGTATTGTTGTGCTACTTGTAATTAATCATTGAAATTTGGTTAATTTTAACAAAATAGCTTCCACCTTTATTGTTCAGCAGCTCATAAAATAGCACTTGATCCAGAACATTGTATTTAGCAATTTTTTTTTTTTTTTTTAAATGTGCACCTATAGTTAGTTATGCATACAACAAGACACTAAACTGAGGTCATGAAATTGTAATGTGTGCAAGATATAGGCTGTATAAAACTGCTTTTACTTTTGCTATGTTTTGCTAGATTTTTGTTGATTTAATGTGCTCTCCTGTAAAGAATTTTTCTTTTTGGCAACTCCGACCTGCCTGTCTGAATGCCTGTTTGAACTGTCTGAATAACACTTAAGTCCATAGTTACAGTATGTCTGAGATCTGAATACCAATTTCAGAATTAATGTCTCACTTACATTAACATACAATGCACAAAAGGATTTTCCTTTTGCCCGCACCTCCGGGCTGAAGTGAGAATGATAATAAAGTTGCTTAATCATAGTTTTCTGAATACACACTCCTCTATTTCAACACATGCGCACACAATTAGTGCCTACAGAAGGGAAGTTCAAAATAAGACCTGCCACAATCCTTCCCATTAAAATGTTCTGATGACCCAGTTCCTACCTTGGTGCTTTGGTGGCATCTACCATGACAGTATGAATCAGTCAAACTTAACGATCGGTTCTTGATCGATGGAGCCATCACTTGTACTAGCAGTCAGCCAGGCTGCAGAGAACCTTTGCCCCCGTTTTGTCATGTAGTCCATGATGGTACACTTTGTTTTGTGCTAATTGGTCCTCCCTAGTATATTAATCACTCTCTCTCTCTTGCACTCACACATACACAGACAAATTTCTAGCCACATAAGTTATTTCCTCAGAGAGAAGACTAAATCTAGTAGAGCAATGGAAAGTATTCTCATTAATAAGACAGTGGCTGAGAAACTCCTGTGGCCTTTTGCAGAGTGTGATATTCATGACCTAATTGAGCTTTTGATTTGTAGATTCCAGATAGTAGTGGGTTCGCTGGTGGGGAATTATAGCTGACTTAGTCATCCAGTAATGCATAAAATACATTAAACTATCAGCAATGCACACTGAAAACACACTGTTATGAACTGACATTCAACCAGTCTATAAAGAAAAGAGGGAGGCAACAAGCAAGGCACGTTTTGCTTTCTGTCCCCCATGCCAAATTACTAAAATGTCTGCAAACAGTGGGTCTCATTCATTAATCTTTGAGTAAAGTTATGTGTAAATGTTTACGGAAGCCAAACCGAACTTAAAATATATGCCCGATTTACAAATGTTTCATAATTTTCTTTGTACACATGGATGTATGTTGATTAATTGCAGTCGGCAGTAAATTACTGGGTGTGTGCATGCCATAGTAAATTTGTGTTTGGTGACAACAAAACTCCATAAAAGGCCAAATTCGCAGAGTGAGAAGCGCAAAATGTGCAAATAAAGAAGAATTACTATGAGGCATATGTTGAAGTGCTTTTGACTTTAAAATAAAAAAAATAATAAAAAAATATTATATATAGCAGCATATCCAGTTGAGTCACAGCACTTGAAAAGGCCAAAATTACAGAGGTGAATTTGATGTTGTCCATCCAATACAATATGTGAGGTCAAAAGAAAATGGTTTGACACAAAAAATTATTACTGCTTATTTGTGAGTCAAGAAAGAAAGTATTACTGCTATTCAACAGCTTCTTTGCTCCTGGTGGAGGCCAACTGATGACAAAGCTTTTTAAAATTGACCAGATGTTGTGGCAAATGGAACTGACTTATAAGCCAGTTTTCATCCTCTGAAAGAAAGAAAGAAAAAAAAACCTTTAAATATCCAATGGCTCTTAATTTGCTCCAATCCGCACACACTAGCCCATCCTCAAATATATCTAATATTTTATATATATATATATATATATATATATATATATATATATATATATATATATATATATATATATATATATATATATATATATATATATCTTGTGGTATGTTCCTCATATGCAGTGGTTATCACCTACCTAAAATGGTAGGACAGCTGGTGAACCAACAACAGGGTCACGGGCACCCATTGATGCACATGGGGAGCAAAGGCTAGCCCATCTGGTCCGAACCCACGGAAGAACTACTGTAGCATAAATTGCTGTAAAAGGTAATGCTGGCTATGATAAAAAAGGTGTCAGAACACACAATGCATCGCAGCTTGCTGTGTATTGGGCTACGTAGCAGTGGACCATTGGAAGAAGGTGGCCTGGTCTTATGAGTCACGTTTTCTTTTACATCATGTGGACGGCCGGGTCTGGGCAATGTTCTGCTGGGAAACCTTGGGTCCTGGCTTTCATGCGGATGGTACTTTGACATGTACACCTACCTAAACATTGTTGCAGACCAAGTACACCCCTTCATTGCAATGGTATTCCCTAATAGCAGTGGCCTCTTTCAGCCGGATAATGTTCCCTGCCACACTGCAAACTGTTCAGGAATGGTTGAAGAATATGACAAAGAGTTCAAGGTGTTGACTTGGCCTCCAAATTCATCAGATCTCATTCCAATCAAGCATCTGTGTTGAATATGCTGGACAAAAAAAGTCAGATCCATTGAGGTCCCACCTCGCCACTTACAAGAATTAAAGAATCTGCTGCAAAGGTCTTTGCGCCAGATATCACAGGACACCTTCAGAGGTCTTGTTGACTGCATGGTATTTTATGACTGATAATTGTATGTAATATTTAATATTCCTTCATGGAATTTAGGCCTATATGAAATGATGGGTAATTGATCATGTAAATGATGAGCACATAATAATCCATATTTAATGCAGTAACTAGTCGCAAATTACAAGATTCGAAGAACATCAAGTTGAGGTTTACAATAATTAATCTGTGATTAAATTTGCACACACCCAGGATACAAACATTTTTGCCATGCTAATTTTGTGTGTGTGTGTGTGTGTGTGTGTGTGTGTGTGTGTGTGTGTGTGTGTGTGTGTGTGTGTGAGAGAGAGAGAGAGAGAGAGAGAGAGAGAGAGAGAGAGAGAGAGAGAGAGAGAGAATGCTCATGCAAACAATTTACACATAAACTTGTACATATGAAACTTGACAGATATCCAGCTTGCACAGTTCCTCCATCTACTCTTGGACCATTGGCGGTGGGTAATTACACACTAAAGCCTGTAGGTATTGGGAACTACCAATAAACTGCAATTCCCAGTTCTAGCATAAACTTCCAACTTGGTGCTATGAAGTAGGCATCTATAATAAACAGCGAGAGGGGGGGGGGATAACAGTGTATCTCATTTCAATTTAATATAGAGTAGTTGTGCATTTTTAATTCCAGTGTCCTTTTTACCAGACAGCAGCTTTGATAAATTCTTTGGTAACACTTTAAGGGTAGCACTCAAAGAGATATGACACCTGCAGTGGCATAAACTCACAAAAATAAAAATAAAAAATATATAAAGGCTTGCATGCATTCCAAAAGGTATCAGCTATCATAAAGTCTGCTTTCATCATTTTATGTTAACCTGAATTTACACATGAGTCAACTGCCATGTTTGCTGATCCAAGCTTGCGTGTTATGTTTGACTCACACAGGATCAGAATTTAGATTCAGAGGACAGTATAGCATATTAGGGCAGTAAATGGGTTCGTTTATAATGTCATAATATTTGCAATACATGATTATTCATGATGACATGAGATGGCCAGTGGTCTGACAGTTTGTGTAATAACATCCTTGTTGTGTCATACATATGACTTTTAGGACATTATTACTAGAATCATGACAATTACCTAATTGTAATATAAGACTTATTGATGGACACCAGTTCTTATGACAACTTACGACTGCAAATGACATATGACATCAGGCATTACAGATGTACAGGTGCATCTCAAAACAATTTGAATATCTTGGAAAATTTCATTTTTTTGCCAATAATTTAATAAAAGAAAATGGATTATTACGGTTTACAGCTCATGGAAATCAAAAATCCAGTATCTCAAAATATTAAGCTGATTCTAATTTTATATATTTGAAGGTGTGGTAACTCTAGGGGTGTACTTACCTTTTCCATGTGACTGATCTGTTTTTTGTTACTTTAAATTATGAAAATTACAATAAAACATCCATTTTATGTGTCATTTGACAAAGTATATCACCTTTTATTAATAGGTATTGTTTCAAAGAGGATCAAATGTTTACTGTCCAAATATGTCAAAAAAGCAACACTTTCCATGGCATGTACTTATTTTTTCACATGACTATATATTTAGGGTCATTGTCCTGTTGAAAGGTGAACCTCTCACCCAGTCTCAAGTCTCTTGCAGACTCTGCAACAGGTTTTCTTCTAGGATTGCCCAGTATTTGGCTACATGTATCTTGTCCTCATGGAAAGCATCCCCAAAGCATGATACTACCACCACCATGCTTCACTGTAGGAATGGTCTTCTCAGGGTGATGAGCAGTGTTGGGTTTCCACCAAACAAAGTTCACTTTTGGTCTCATTATACCAGAAAACCTTTTGCCACATGTTTGACACCCCGCCACTTAAATATTATGCAATATTTTGTGTAGATTAATAACACAAAATCCCAATTAATTCCTTTTCAATTCCAAGTTGTAAAACTACTAAATGTGGAAAAGTAAAGTGAATACTTATCCAAAGTAGGGTTAATACTTACAATAATAATACAAAGCATTGTAGATTGGCCAGAGGAGGCCAACATTAAACGAAGCTCAGTGAAGTCTCAGTCTGACAAAGCTATCCACTTAACTTGGTTGCTTTCACATTCTTTACAATAGTCAGACATTCTCAGTAGTGCAGCTATATAATTTGCCAAATGAATGCCCTTGGGAAAAGGGACATAATGTCCTTGGCATTATATGTCTCAAAAGGGGGTCACTTAAGCCTTAAGGAGAATGCAATTAAATGGTTCTAACACTTTAAGTGATAAGGTCTCCCAGCTAGTGGAAATGTAATGCTTTAGGCCCATCACACCAGTATTTAATTTCATGACAAAATTTACAGGTCCCTGATTAATAATGACCATATTGTTCAATTTCATTCCAACAGTGTTGTTTATTTCACAATGTACAGCACAGTACATTATTTGGTAACAATTACTATGAAGGCCATTGTGACGGCGGGCCTGCAGCCCACACACACAATGCCCCTCATGAAACTGCCGGCGGGTTGCTGAACAGACAGCACTCTGGTTGTTTCAGACAGTAAGAGCGCATGAGGCTGCGAGGCACAACACATGGGCTGGGCAGCAGAAACACAGTGGGCTGGCAGCGGATGATTGGCTCGACTTCTCCTGACCGTTTAGGAGAAGAGGAGAAGATATAAAAGGACACAGCAGAGACAGCGTGGTGAGTTCGTTCTCCGTGAGCAAAGTGAGTAATTCGTCTCTCTCTCTTTCTTGTTACAGACGCAAATGATGATGATGATGATGATGATGATGATGATGCCAGTAACATCAGAGTAACTCCCCAGCTGTGCAGCACCTCTTGCCGTCTCCCTCTACCTCCGCCAGGCTTCCTGGGTCCCGCCTCACGGCCGCACCAGCCAATTTGTCGCACCCCACTCCGGGAAGATCGAGATCCACACGCCCACGCTCAGCACCCCCTCACCTTCCCCTTTACACATAAAGCTTGAATAAACACCCATTATTTTGCATCACTTCTGCCTATCATGTGTCTGTGTTCTGACATCCCGGTTCTGAGCACCATCGCCATATACATAATGGCCTATGACATGTTCATAACATGATATAATGCATGCAATAGGGACAATAAACTTAATTAGTTATAGTTAGTTGTATTTTTAAATAGAATTAATTGCATGTGAATTTAAATTATAATTAATGAAAATAATGTTTTTGTTTTTCATGGCATTATAGTTTATAGCAATGCTTCTAAGGCATTTATTAATTGTTAACAGAATGTGTTATAAGTAGTGTTTATAACAGGTTATCACCAATACTAGGGAAATTCAGCCTGTGTTTTCTTCATGCATTATGTTCAGCTGTAGACACGCTGAGACCTGCCCAGTTTTATCCATTTATTTTGAGTCTTGAGTGATAATGATAATAAGGCTTAATAATAATGAATCTTTATTGATCACATATACATTACAGCACAGTGAAATAATTTTCTTCACATACCCCAGAGTGCAGGGTCAGCTATGATACTGTATACCTGGAGCAGAAAGAGTTAATGGCCTTGTTCAAGGGCCCAACAGTGACAACTTGGAAGAGTTGGGGATTTAACCCCCGACCTTCCAATCAGTAACCTAGAGCCTGCAGTGCTGGGGCTTGAACACCCATCCTACCGATCATCCGATCAGTAACCCAAAGCCTTAACCGCCAAGCCAACACTGCCCCAAGCATTTAGTATATACATTTTAAATATATAAATGAGCAAGCCAGAGGCGATGGCGGCAAGGAAAAAACTCCCTGAGATGTTAATTAAAGTATTATGCTGTAACCCAAATTAACCCATCAAATTCAATCTCATGTTCAAAAGTAATTATCATACACCCTTCATCACTGAAGTAACTCTGATTAATCCCAAATTATGATCAGCTGTCTCTCTAGGATTTTTTGACATCTTTTTAGTTTCATAAAACTGCTGAACACATGATCCACAGAAAGCTTAGAAAGCATATACGGGAACTCACTGTCAAAAGGTATCGATCAGGAGAGGTGTACAAAAGAATTTCTAAAACATTAGATGTACCATGAAACACTGTGAACACCATCATTAACAAGTGGAAAAAATGGGGCACCATAATGACATTACTACGAACAGAATGGACCTCAAAAATGAAATGACAAGAAAAAAACAAACAGTGAGCATGTAAAGAGACCTACAGCAACATTAAAGGCACTACAGGAAATATCTGCTAAGTCTTTGGTCAATCTCTCATACTTTTCACATGTCTCAGCTATGGGGTAGGGTGACTAGAAGGAAGCCCTCTCTCATGAAAAAAAACAACAAAACTTCCAAGCCCACATAAATTTCACCAAAACCATGTAGTAAAATGTTTTATGGTCTGACGAGACCAAGGTAGAACCTTTTGGGCATAATTTTAAAACACTTGTTTGGCACAAAATCAAGATAGCTTATCATCCAAATAACACCAAACCTACTGAGAAGCATGGTGGTGGCAGCATCAGGCAATGGGGCTGCATCTCTTCAGCTGGGAATGCGGCTTTAATCAAGATAGAGGGAAATGTGGATAGCTTTAAAACTCTATTTTAGCACAAAACCTGCTGGCCTTTGTTAAACAGCTGAAGATGAAAAATTCACCTTCCAACAGAATAACAATACAAATCACAAATTCAAGTGAATAAAGCTTCAGAAGAAGAAGATCACTGTTTTGGAATGGCCCTGTGAGACCCCATATATTAATCCTATCAAAAAACTGTAAAATGACTTGAAGAAGGTTGTGCACAAGAGATCCTCTTGCAAGGGAGAGTGTATTAAAATTGACAAATCTGGATGTGGTCTTCTGCTGCCTTAAGGTTGAATGTGTTGTGCATTCTGAGATGCTTTTCTGCTCAGCACGGTTGTTAAGAGTGCTTATTTGAGTTACTGTAGACTTCCTGTCAGCTCAAACCAGTCTGGTTATTCTCCTCTTATCTCTCTCATCAATAAGCTGCAGACAGTCTGCTTTCAGGTGTTTTTTTTGTTTGTTTTTCACACCATTTGTGTAAACTCTAGAGACTGTTGCAAGTGGAATTCCCAGCAGCTCAGCAGTTTCTGAAATACTCAAACCAGCCCGTCTGACACTAAACAACCATGCCTTGGTTAAAGTCACAAAGATCACACTTTTTCCACATTCTGATGTTTGATATGAACATATTTTTTTTTGCATTGTGCTGCGGCCACCTGATTAGTTAACTGCATGAATGTGCAGGTGTACAGGTGTTCCTAATACAATGGACATGAGTGTTTAGGTACCATACATACAGTCGAACATAAGAAAAAAACACATAGAAATTTAGTACATATCACAGATTAGGAATGTGGAGTGGAGGCTTTATTAAAACAAATGGTTAGACTTTTAGTAAAGGGCATTGCTCTTTATGATCAAAAGGACAAATTAAATATGCATGTATGTGTAATATATCTTCAAAGCCTCATTTGTTGTTGTTAATATAATTTCCTCAATTAATGCAGAAATAATTAAATATACTGTAGTATATGCCAATGATATTCAGTAAATGAAAAACGTTTAGGTGCTTTAAGGAGCATATTCCCTTATTCCTTACTCCCACTAGAAGAATGAGTTAATAGAATGTCAGGCTTTGTAATTATGCATGACCAGTCTGACTGAATGATTAAAATTACTTAAAGGGACTAAAGGCAGCGAAATTAACTAAATGTCTTTAATTACACTTCATGGTCATTTATCCTGGCAGGAGATGAACCTCATTTCCTGGACATTTTAATCTTCCTCATAGTGTGAGGATGAACAGGACAGAGTGCCTCCAGCCTGACTCCAATCTTCAGGGCCTCCTTATTTTACAGTTTTGGGTCTAATATCATTGGTGCTTTTATTAATATTTTCCATAGAACAATCAGGAATGGAAAGACAATTCCCGAAACAATGACCTAATTCCTTAATAATGAGTAATTAATCAATTTTAATTGTACACCAGTATACACCACACCCCTGCTCAGAATCCACTCCTATATGTTAAATGGTAAATGGCACATTTATATAGTGCTTTTATCCAAAGTGCTTTACACTGTGTCTCATTCACCCATTCTCACTCACGCACACACACCCCAATGGTAGCAGAGCTGCCATGCAAGGCGTTAACTTGCCTTGGAGCAAATTGGGGTTCAGTGTCTTGCCCAAGGTCATTCAGCATGTGGAGTCATGTGGGCCGGGAATCGAACCGCCAACCCTACGATTAGTGGACAACCCGCTCTACCACCTGATCCACAGCCACCCACTGTTAGTGTGCAGTAGACAAGGTATGGAGTTATGTTTTTAATATTCACTAGGTCTTAACTGCAGTTGATATCAATTACTAAGCCTGTCACAACTATACACAAAAATATTGCTTTTCTAACTGACTCTGACACAAAAGAATCGTTAAGAACTTTACTCTTAGTGTACACATTTGATTATTTATCAAGCGTGAACGCTCACTGAGTCTCAGTTTTGCACATTTGAAAGTGAATGCACCATTTACATGATAATGGGAAGCAAACACAAAGCACACTTGCACCTAAAGCCAGATCAGACACTTAAAATGTAGGTCAAAATAAATAATTAAATCTAAATCCCACAGGGCAATTAATTAATGCTTCATTTCTAGTGTAATTGATGAGGAAGGATCCTAGCAATATCAATCACTTACTGATTTAAAAAAAAAATTCCCATTAGATGATGCTTTTATCATTGGTTCATCTTCATTTGCTCTCTCCTCAGACATTTACTCCATGCCACTCATTTAGAATGAACTAATTTGAATCTTTATTTATTCATTTTTTTTATTTTTTAAATTTTTTTTAAATGTGTGAGGAGATTAAATTGCATTTCAAGGTCATCTGAATACGAAATCTCCACTGCTGGAGTATTTTCTTCATTATCCCATCAAATGCATGCGAAAGTGATTTGCTATTTTGCAGTTGATCTTATTCTGAATGCATTTCCACTAGAATATGAAACATCAGATTATGTATGCATTTTAAAAATGCATCAGTCTTTTTGTTCTTTTTGTAGCCATGTTGGTGTAATAATAATATAATGATCAAAGGCAGATACCAAACACATTATTTGCTCTTATATTTGTATGACCTTAAAGCTAGACATGCAATTAAAACTGCAGTATTACAGAAATACAACCAGCTTCTGTAATAATTACCTACACCTAAGAAAGCAAGGTGTCTTGTACTTTTAACATAATAAAACCCACATGCCTTAAATGTAACTATAAATAAAAACCCTGTTCATATTTTTATATTCATTTATTTTTATTTCATTTATTTCTTAAAATATAATTTTTAAAATTAATATTCTGTTTATAATCTAACAAAATATAAAACTGAAAGGGGTCATCTGAAAAACAATACCATCTACTTTATAATCACTCAATGTCAACTCTATGAATTTCACAATGGCATAAAAGTCGTTTCTGGTCCTAATGAGGTCATGCCTTGCAACTTTCAACTGGCACCTGTTGGAAGTGCTAAATAATTGCTTTGATTTATTTAGCACATTAATTAACATTTAAAATAACGATCATTAATGAAATATCAGCATTAATGAAAAATAAGGAATGTGAAGGAAATAAAGTTAACACATTCATTGAAATTTGTTTCAGTGCTAAATGCAACTAATACACTCTACACCAGGGGTCTCAGACTCGCGGCCCGGGGGCCAATTGCGGCCCGTGGAACGATATTTTGTGGCCCCCTACTTGAAATCAAAGCTTGTTGTTAGTGCGGCCCGCCCCCACTAACTTTTTCTCACATGCACCTGCGTGAGTCATTGCCCTGGGCTTTTTACATTTTTTAACACTTGTGGGCTACCATAGCTCAGGCTTGTGACAACAACATGAATTATCAACGTTGGTCACTTGAAACGTGTTTTGGGAGTGTTACCCAGTGCAAATACGTTTTTTTTTGTCACCCAGTCATGTCTTTTTCAAAACCTGCCGTGAAGAGAAAGGTTGGCGATGAGCACAGACAATTTCAGGAGACGTGGGAAACGGAATATTTTTTTGTAGCGCACAGGGGCATTCCGACGTGTCTAATATGCACAGATAAAGTTGCGGTGCACAAGGAGTATAACATCAGACATCATTACTCAACTAGACATGCTGAGGAGTATGCAAAATACCAGGGAGATGAGCGAGAGGACCGGGTCGCCAAACTTAAAACATGTCTACTGAGGCAACAAGATTTTTTCAAGAAAGCAAGCAAAGAGAGTGATGCAGCAGTCGAAGCTAGCTACGTGGTGAGTGAGATGATTGCTAAGGCAGGAAAGCCATTCAAAGACGGTGAGTTCATCAAACAGTGCATGTTACAGGCTGCAAGTATAGTCTGTCTGGAAAAGAAAGGTCAGTTTAGCAACATCAGCCTTTCAGCCAACACAGTGGCAGAGCGCATTTCTGACCTGTCGGATAACATTTACGATCAACTGCATGAGAAAGCTAGACATTTCCATTCATACTCAGTCGCTCTTGATGAGAGCACAGACGTCACTGACACTGCGCAGCTCGCAATATATGTCCGTGGTGTTGATGACAATTTTGAAGTGATGGAGGATTTGCTCACAATAATTCCAATGCATGGCCAGACCACTGGTCAGGAGATATTCCACCAGCTGTGTGATGCCATTGTGGATGCTGGCTTACTATGGAAGAGTTTTGCTGGAATAACAACCGACGGAGCGCCATCAATGACAGGGAGGAGAAATGGACTGGTGGCACTTGTTCAAAGAAAACTGGAAGAGGAGGGTGTGGAAGAGGCCATTGCTTTGCACTGCATTATCCATCAGCAGGCCCTTTGCAGCAAATGCCTTAAGTTTGACAATGTGATGTCTGACGTTGTGAAATGCATCAACCATATCAGATCCAGGGGCTTAAAGCACCGGCAGTTCCGCACCTTTTTGGAGGAAATAGAGTCAGCATATGAGGATGTGCTCTACTTCACCGAGGTACGTTGGCTTAGCAGGGGGGACGTCTTGAAGAGTTTTTTTTGAGTTGAGAGCAGAAGTGAAAGCCTTCATGGATAAGGATGGGATGGCTGTTCCTGTACTAAGTGATCCCAAATTGCTAATGGACTTAGCTTTTCTTGTTGACATCACACAGGAGCTGAATGTACTGAACAAGAAGTTACAAGGCCAGGGCCAGCTTGTCAGTGTTGCATATGACAGTGTCAGAGCATTCTCCACAAAACTTGTGTTATGGAAAGCCCAGCTTTCTCAGACAAACCTCTGCCATTTCCCAGCATACAAGGCGCTCATGGATTCAGGCACACCATTCAGTGGTGAGAAGTATGCTGATACCATTCTAAAGCTACAGGAAGAATTTGATCACAAGTTTGCAGACTTCAAGACACACAGAGCCACGTTTCAAATTTTTGCTGACCCCTTCTCCTTCGATGTGGAAGATGCCCCCCCTGTGGTTCAGTTGGAGCTAATTGACCTGCAGTGCAGTTCTGAACTCAAAGCCAAGTTCAGGGAGGTGAGTGGAAAAACAGACAAGCTTGGACAATTTATGAGAGAATTGCCCCCCACTTTCCCTGAGCTTTTCAAGATGTTCAAGCGAATCATGTGCCCTTTTTGGAGCACCTATCTGTGCGAAAATCTCTTCTCCACTATGAACTTTAATAAATCAAAGTTCAGGTCCAGACTTACAGATGAGCATCTTCGAGCCATACTGAGGGTCTCAGTTGCTTCCTCCCTCAAGCCAAATGTGGCTCAGCTGTGTAAGAGGAAGCGCTGCCAAGTCTCTGGCAGCAAGGAGTAGGAGGAAGTAAGAGAAACCTATGTTCTGAAGAACCGTTCATGTTCTGCATGTTCTGAATAGTTATTACTAAAGATTAAGAAGATTGGATCGGTTGTACTGTTTTTGGAATACTTGAAATCCTTTTTTTGTGGAATACTTGATGCGGCCCAGCCTCACCCATACTCTACCTCCAGCGGCCCCCAGGTAAATTGAGTTTGAGATCCCTGCTCTACACAGTCTGGTCTCCAGGTGTAAATATTGAAACTTGCTTCAGTGTCAGTTCTCAATTTTGTTAGTTAAAACTGCAGACATGGTTGTTAAGGTATTGTTTATATACTCTACATGTCTACGTTATTGTGGTTTAACTAAGATAAACCGCTGGGTTTAGATTGTTGGGTCAGGTAGTTGGATTGATTTGACCCAAATTGTGTTAATAATAGGCATCTCAGCATTTTGAATTGTGGACTGGAATAAGAACAGTCTCGTTGAGGCAGGAATCATTCTCTAGAATTTTCCACTGTGTCAGTTTAGCCTGATAGCCAATGTTAGCCTGATGATCAAAAAGTATGCTAATATTATTTGAGGAGAAAATATGACTGAAGTTGGCTTCTTGTAATACATAGGATAAATCGTATGTTGGTATGAAATATTTAAAATTGAAAGATTTAATTCTCACTTCATCTAATTCATCTTATTCATAATTTTATTTACACATATCATAATTACTTCATTTTTGGCTGCATCATAACTATTAAAGTTACTTGTAAAAAAGCACTGATTGAAGCTTCTTTTGTGTCCTAATATGGGGAAAAAAGTGCTCATACAATGTGCACATTGAAATCAAAACAACTTTAGTGTCTACAGCCCAGCAATATAATAAATAAGTAAGTAAGTAAGTAAGTAAGTAAGTAAATAAATTAATAAATACACATTGCATCATATTGCCAACATCTTAACCCAGTCTCTTTTGGTTAGTCCATAATGGACCTAGTGCTAGGTTTATCTATTGACCCAAATTGTGTAATATTTTAGAGTGTATTAATAGTCATGAGGTTAACTTTGCACAGTAAGGTTATGAATACTGTTTAATGCAATTGCTAATTTCTTATTAATAACAGCATTAATTAATTCAAGTGTTAGTTAATGTGTTATTATTATTAATACAACAACAACAACAACAACAACAACTACTACTACTACTACTACTACTACTACTATTATTATTATTATTATTATTATTATTATTATTATTATTATTAATAATAATAATAATAATAATAATAATAATAATAATAATAATAATAATAATAATAATAATAATAATTGTTATGTTCTTGTCTGATACCAGTCAGAACCAAAATTTGGACCATGCAGTGATTGATTCCCTCTCATCTGAGCTCAGGAAGAAGTCACACCGACACCACATTCAGTGAAAGCTTCTTAGTTTAATGCTCACAAAGCATAGCATATATACAAAAAGGAAATACTGATAAAGAATGATAAATGTCAATTGGAACAGGTCACAGATAGAATTGAAACGAGTGATGCTAAAGATGTCTATTGTGCCAGATAATAATAATAAGAGCTGAGAGAGAATGGGAACGAAAGGCAGGGGGCAATAAGGAATGCACAAAACAAACTCTATCAAAGGTCATTCTTCCTGCTAGTCAGAAGCATGGCATAGTGACACAGACTAGAGACCTTCAGAATTGAGACACTATGATCATACCATAAAAAAAAAAACCCAAAAAACAAACGATCAACATTGTATTTTTATTAGGATTTTCTCACTCTCTATCTTAAAGGACTGATCTCATTTAGCAGTAGATAACAGAATCAAATTATATTAGTATATTTATTTAGATATGCATTTGGGCGTTATATCCTTTAGCTTCCCACCATGACAATACCATAAGCAAAAACCCTTCCTGCAGAAGCAGAATACAGCAGGAAATGAGATGCTCTGTGAGCAAAAATACAATAGTGTATCAGTACTTGCTTACCTTTCTTCCAATGCAATTTCACAGTTGATTCAGGAAGAGATGGTGGCTTCAGGCAGTGCTGATAATGGCAGAAGTTCAAGCTATTTCACCCAGAAAGATGTGCTCTTTTTAGATCTGCAGATCTGTATAAAGCTTCTCCCACTGATGCTTGGATTCCAATAAGGTTCCCAGCAGCAATGTCTCATATCAACTTCACAGCACTTTATAGAGGAATCTTGGAAGTTAACTCCAGGGATCAGAATCTAATTATAGTCATTGCACCATATATATATATATATATATATATATATATATATATATATATATATATATATATATATATATATATATACACACATACACACACACACACGATTTGTGCAGTTTTATAAGGAAACTAGCTGGTAAGTTTTATTGATCATCTTGCAGAACAGCCACAGTTATTCTGGACACTTTGACTGTCGCACTTGCTTCTTATTTTTGAAGCAAAATGAGCAGCGTTCATTGTGTTTTTTTGTCTAAAAAGTGGTCTCTTACTTAATACGCTGCTTTCTTTAACGACATTTTTTTTTACAGTTTTTCTGTAACATTTAATTTTGTGCTGGAAAACTAATGTTTGTTCATCTAAAATGTTTTTTGTACTGACTTGATGATGCAGAAATAAATCATAAAATAAAATAAAATAATCTATAACAAAGTTGGTACTAAAAAAAATAGGGTGCCTAAAACTTTTGCACACTACTGTATATTGTAATGGAAATACCGGAAAAGGGACTAGAGACTACATTTCCCTTCAGTGACTGCACCTCACCTGACCATATCACATGACTGTCTGCACCTGTTCACAATTTCACATTCATTACTGTGCACCTAAATAAGCCTCATTCTGTCAGTGCATCCCTGTGAATTAATTGTTCAGTTTCACTTGTGTTCTGGCATGACCAAGCCTTTTTCCTCTGTTTTGCTGTTTTTAGATTTTGTTTGTTCCCAGTTTTTTTTTTGTACTTTGGTTACACTATTATATCCTGTTTGCTGATCGCCTGACTTGACTCTGAATCTGCCTTAGGAATTGGATTTGTTTGCTGGACTTTATATATTAAAACTGCTTAACTGCATTTGCAGGCGCCTCCGCCTCTTCGTTTTGACAGATCATGGCATACAGCTGCAATCAAAATTCTTCAACCCCCATTGCAAATCATGTTTATTGTCAACATTTACAGACTTTCAGCTGTTTGCAAAGAACAAATCAAACAAAAGCAATTGAATAGTTTAACACAAGGAATGCTTCAACTGTTTTCCCCAAATTCAACTGAAAATGCAACAAATAATGATTTCTCCAGTTTCAAAATTATTCAACCCCTTCATGGCAAGCATCTTTTTGTGCTTAGTAGAGTACCCTTTTGCTGTTATGACCTGCTGCAAAGGAAATGCAGAGCTAGACACCAGCTTTTGGCGGCATTCCTGAGGAATCTTAGCCCATTCCTCATGAGCAATGGCTTCCAGTTCAGTAATATTCTTAGGTTTGCGTGCTGCAACCGCCTTCTTCGAATCCCACCAGAGATTTTCTATGGGGTTCAAGTCAGGTGACAGTGATGGCCCTGTAGAATCTTCCAGGACTACTTCTGCAACCAAGCCTTGGTGCAATTTGAGGTATGCTTAGGATCATTGTCCTTTTGGAAGTTCCAATGACTCCTGAGCTTCAGTGTCCACACAGACAGCATGACATTTTCCTGCATGACAGAGTGTTCTTTCTTCATTCTTCTTCCTCCAGACATACCGCTGATCCATCGTGCCAAAAAAGTTCCAGTTTTGTTTCATCACTCCACAGAACAGAATCTGAAAACCTCTGTGGCTTATTTATATGATTTTGAGCCGACTTTTCTCATTCTTTTGGGTCAGTACTGGTGTACGTCTTGGAGTTCTGGCATGGAAACCTTCTGCATTTAGTACGCACCTTACTGTGCTTACTGAAACCTCAGTGCCTGTTGCCACCAAGTCTTGCTGCAGGTCTTTTGCAGTCACTCAAGGGTTTTTCACAATCTGCCTTCTCAGAAATCTGGTTGCAGCCATTGAGACTTACCTTTTTCTGCCCTTTCCAAGTATTTCATACATTTTCTACCCCTAGCCAGTTCAGGTATTTTATGTTTTCCAGCTCAAGCACACATGGTGCAACTAATGAAGGATTTCATCAGGAGTGCCTGAGACAACACCTGTTTTGCATATTTGTGTTGTTGTGGGGGATTCCATTCAAGTGGATGAATCATTTTGAAACTGGAAAAGTCATTAGAAGTTGCATTTTCAGTTGAATTTGGGGAAACCACTCATTATGTTGAACAATTTCAGTTGCTATTGTCTGATTTGTTCATAGCAAACAGCTGAAAGCCTGTAAATTTTGACAATAAGCCGGATTTGCAATGGGGGTTGAATAATTTTGATGGCATGTATGTATATATATATATATATATATATATATATATATATATATATATATATATATATATATATATATATATATATATATATATATATATTATATAACACACACACTCAGCAAAAAAAGAATGGTAATTAAAGATAATTTTGTAAAATCCAAATAAGCTTTACATATTTCACTTGGACAGGTTTTAAACAGTGTTTTTCATGTTTGTTCAATGAACCATAAACAATTATTGCACATGCAGCTGTGGAACAGTCCTTAAGACACTAACAGTTTACAGGTGGTAGGCAATTACGGTCACAGTTACAATAGCCTAGGATACTAAGGAGACCTTTCTACTGACTCTGAAAAACACCAGAAGAAAGATGCCTAGGATGTCTGCTCACCTCTGTGAACATGCCATAGGCCCACTGCAGGGGGGCATGAGTACTGCAGACATGTCCAGAGTAATAAACTGCAATGTCTGTAATGTAAGATGCCTAAGACAGTGCTACAGGGAGACAGGAAGGACAGCTGATCATCCTTACAGTTGAAAATTATATGTAACCGTGTGATCGAAAACTTGCAAATGCCTTGGTGGAAGAGTGGAGTAACATCTCACAGCAAGAACTGAGATATCTAGTTCAGTCCATGTGGTACTTAAAGCAGCTGGTGGCCATTTTACTGGCTGTTATTTTTGATATTGACCCCTCTTAGTTCACGGACTCATTTTTCCATTTCTGTTTGTCAAATGTCTGTGAAATTTGTTCAGTTTATGTCTCAGTTGTTGAATGTTTTTATGGTAATATAAATATTTACACATGTTAAGGAATTTGCTGGAAATAAAATAATTTCAAATGTCAGATGACTTTTTTTTTTTTTTGCTGAGTATATATTGTAACATTGTGCTGCTGCCACATGATTGGCTGATTATATAACTGGATGAATGTGCAGGTGTACAGGTGTTCCTAATAAATATTATTTAAGTTTTATTTAAGAGTGTATATTTAAGTTTTGTTTCAGTGAAATGTGTCAGAAAATGTTAGGTAACTATTACATTACAACAGAGGTTCTCAAGCTTTCGTAACTAAAGCCCCCTCAATCCTCACCTATCATCTTGTACCCCCCGCCCCGCCCCATATTGGAGGAGACCAGGTATAATGATTATCTATTGTATATAAAATCTCTCTCTATCTAACCTAATCTATAATCTGTTTTGATAGATAGATAGATAGATAGATAGATAGATAGATAGATAGATTTTTTTTTTTTTGCTTTTGTGTTTTTGTACCTTTTTTAAACTAGTTTTCATAACTTTTATGCTTTTTTAAAAATAATCTTTATGACTTTTATAACAATATATAACAGACGGGTATGGAATATGAATGATCAAAAAAGTTTCTGAACACTAGAATATAACTACTTTGAACCAGAGAACTAGGATGTAATCCCTTGTGCTATTTTACATGTAAAACATGTTGCATTCCATTTGTCTTGCCTTCTAAAAACATTCGCATATGAATCATGCAAATTGGGACACATTTCGTTAGCCATGACATTGATAAATCAATCAGTGGGACACCTGCGCTTGCTTCTTTTTATATTCACAACTGTGTCAGCTGCCGTGCGATCAATGGAATGTGCTGCTCTGGCTCTCAGCCCCTCATTGAACAGAGCAGATGCAGAGAGAGGTTCGAGTGCAGCGGGAAAGCAAGACCTTGCACTTGCAGGACAGTACTGGTGACATTTGGAAAGTTGCTAAGGTTTGTCCAAAAAGTCACTAAATTTGTCATTAGGCACTTTTTTTGCAAAAAGAAAAAAAAAAAAGTTGCTGAAGGAGTCTGAAAAGTCACTAAGTTGGCAACACTGGTCTGCACTGACAGCTAAATAAAAGGCAGGCTAAGTTCTGCCTCTCCCCAGCAAAAAGAAAATGCAGAGGGAGAGGGAATGCAGGGTTTTTAATTTATGCAGATTCTATTTGAAAAGCAGTAAAATACACAGAGTACCCAAATGATGTCCTGTCTGTGTGTTTTTTTTTCTTTCTTGAAAACAATTTACGCCCCTCTCCGATCTCTCCGCACCCCCCTTGTTGAGAACCACTGCATTACACAAAATAATAATGAATGATAATATGTAACAAGGTACGTGGTCCTAGATTAGCCATGGCATTGTTTCAAATGCACATGCCTGTGCCTTGAGGTGGTGCAACGTGTATCACTGCTGCTTCGCTGTCCCAGGGTCCACAGCAATTCTAACAAGGATAAACCATTTTCTGAAGATCAGTGAATGCATGGGGCTTCGACTTTTCCTCTGGAACAAAAATGGACTAACATAGAAATCCAACTAATTGCTTTAATTGGTTAATATCTTAATATCTATAATTGCTGAATAATCATGGATAAGATGCTCACCAGTGCACTTATGTATTTAGGAAAAGGAGAACAAAAACAGTATTTGGTGTTGATTGCTAAGAAAGATATTGAAGTGTTGTATAATGAGTGATGTCATTAAAAATAGACCAATCATTGTAGTCAGTGACATGAGTTTGTGCCCTTATCTTTGTACTTTTCTTTTTTCTTCTCTTTGATTCTTAAGTCATAAAGAAGTACTGATGTACGATTTTCCACCAGATGACTCTTTCTGCTCTGACTTCACAATGAAGAAGAAAGGACAGAACCCGCTCTTTAGATTTTACCAGAAACTGTCATTCTCATGATGGGATGAGGGGAAATCTCCCGCCAGGCATGTCTTCTGTGATCAGAAAGCATGGAGATATTCGCCCTTCACTTTGATGGACTCGTGCAGAGCCGCTTTGACATCATGAGGCCTCCATACAATGAACAATCATATGTCTCCTGGCGTGAAGGGGAAGTGAATAACGGTATGCTTTTAAAGTGGCTCTGCAAAACTGCGACTTATTGATGAGGCATATTTTTCACATCACCTCTTGGGAATGCTGTTACACAATCTATATCAAAGCCCATATTAAAGGTCAGAACACAGGTAAGCAACCTGAATAAAAACAGGATAAAGCATAAAAAATGAGGCACAGAAACTAGGGTCAAAACCAGAAAGTTGAATGAAACAGAACACAGAGAATAAGGTTCAGATGTACAAGTAACTAATTACAAAATACAAAAACATGATATGCCTTTGTAATGAACAATGACACAGAGGATATAAAAAGGCAAACTAACACAAAACAGGTGAACACACTCAGGCAACGAAAACAATGACTGGAGAGAGAAATGAAACAAACAAGAAGTTTGTCACCATGGGAACTGCAATGCCAAGGGGGACACAGTGGCATGTATGTTTCAGGTGACAGAGTTTGTAAAATGAATCATTAAATTTTCAGACTGCAAGGTTGTTTTTTGTTTTTTTTTTTAAACTTCTAAAGCACCAGTGAATTACAGCCTGGTGCAAGAGCATTAAATGTCAAGCAGGTAATCAGAAGCAACACACAGACCAATGTGTCTTTTAAAAACAACACCTCCATATTGAACAAATTGACAACAGTTGCATTTATTTGTACAAGTATAAACGTCTATACTAATGACTGCACCAGGGTATGTGATATGGAGACTCAGAAACTTAGCCTCTCATCCAGTAAATGATTATCAAAATGAACACACTGCTGTGCATGTCCACTCAGACACCACATTCTCAGTTGGAACTGCTTCCTCCCTGCTGATTAAACCCATTCTCCTTCTTTCCTGCAGTTCCGCTCTCGTAGTCTCACTGCATGGTACTGTTACCACCAGATAAAACCATGTCAGCTCCTCCAAAGCAAATCACAGTGGATAATGCAAAGTACAGCCCATTGATGCAAGCAACATCAGGGAGACCCTGGAGACAAACTATCATCTAATATACATGATAGCTGATTTTGAAGAAATGATCTGACTAAAAATTTATATTTAATAAGAACTGTAGTTTGTTTGAATTGCAACTAAAAAATTGCCATATTATTCTAGATAGTCTTGTTTCTAAACCTAAATTTGCCAAAGTTAATTTTAAAAAATCAACTAAGACTCTCATTTGACCCAAAATCTAATTTCTAGTGAGACCATTTGCTTGAAAATATGGAAGCGCTTGATGACAATTTATGTAATTAGATGTGGCCCTTTAATGAGCTTTAGACTTGTTCCTGGACTCAGAATTGCTAATTCCATACAGAAGTAGCTCCCAGCTAGTTGGGCTAATCAAGCTGTTTGGCACAAAAGTAATTGCTGTATGTGCTGCCGGTTCCTGTGTAGCACTCATAGCATTCATTAAAGTTCAGTTTTATTTAGAAAATACCTTTTACTTTGTGCAGTATTATGTAAATTAAAAATTCATAGCCCCCTTTTATCAGGTACACCTACCTATACCGTGATACCAATTAAAAGTCGTAGACCATTCTTAGTGCAGCAGTGAGACTGAGGACAGACATGTGTTTGTGTGTGTGGGCCTGTCACTGTTCGATTGCTCTGGACATGTCTGCAATACTCATGCCTCCCTGCAGTGGGCCTATGGCATTTTCACGCAGGTGAGAAGGCACCCTGGCATCTTTCTTCTGGTGTTTTTCAGAGTCAGTAGAAAGGTCTCTTTAGTGTCCTAAGTTATTGTAACTGTGATCTTAATTGCCTACCACCTGTAAACTGTTAGTGTCTTAATGACTGTTCCACAGGTACATGTGCAATAATTATTTATGGTTTATTGAACAAGCATTAAAAAGATTGTTTAAATCCTTTCCAATAAAGATCTGTAAAGCTTATTGGATTTTACAAAAAATATCTTTAAAATATAGTCACCTGAACAAAGGACGTTTCTTTTCTTTCTTTCTTTTTTTTTTGTTTTTTTGTTTTTGTTTTTTTTTGCTGAGTACATTATACTGTAGTAACAACTTACTCAAAGACTGGTACAGCAGATTCTCTACAATATGATTGTCTGTTTAGCATTTGTTGAAGGAGTCTCCAATGTCAGCACATTTGTACCATTCAGAGGTAAAGCTACAAGTTTTCTGACAAGGACAAGTCTTCAGGTTGGAGAGCTTTCCACTTTCTCAAGAGTGTGACAAGACATTTTTTTTTTTTATCTCATTAACTTCAAGAGACAGGAAAAAAACAAGGCTTTCGAGATTACAAATGTTAATGGCTCTGTTCATGACGTTGTTTCATGGATGTTCCACAATATTAAATGTAACCATTAATGGCTAATATGCATGATGGATCATTCTTTAATGAATAAATAAATAACTATTATTGTTGGCAAACTGTTCTGATATAATAGAATAATAATTAACAAATAATCAACTTCAGGGTGGTAACAGTAACACGGACTACAGTACAACACTACCTTGTTAATTATTTTCCTACAACAGCATACCCCAATGTATTTTATTCTACATTGTTTGTTATTCAGTGTTACTACTGACTACTAATATTATATATTTTTTCTAATCTTCTTTAATCAAATATCAACTCACTTTCTTTATGCTGTGCACATTTAACTGACTAAACACTTAACATTTTATATTGACCAATTAGCTTTTTTTTGCCTTTTTTAAATGGAACTTTTGAAAAGAACTATTTCAGAATACAATCTTAGATTGCAGATCTCTGAAGTTCTCTGAGTGAGCACAGTGACATTTATGAAAGCTTTTTTTGTGCGTGCAATCTCAGTCAGTATCTCGGGTAATGACTAAACATGATGAGCATTTTCCGTCACTATTCTGTGAAATAATCACATTTTGTTCATGGGCTTAAACCTTTTTTGGAAACCTAATAGTTCAGATTTACAAAAAGACAGATGATATATAATAATAAAGTAGATGGAAATTGGATTTTTTGCTTAAAGGGTAAAAGCATTCATCAGCACTGAGCAGAGTGCTCACACTATTTTTTAAAGGTAGTTCGGCATGAATGAAGGTTCAGTATGTAGCAAAGCAGGAATATTAATTCAATTCATTTTTATTTGTATAGTGCTTTTAACAATGGACATTGTCCAAAAGCAGCTTTATAGAAATATATAAATCAGGATATAGATTTTAAATGTATGAATGTATCCCTATGAATTTATCCCTAATGAGCAAGCCAGAGGCAACTGTGGCAAGGAAAAACTCCCTGACGAAGAAACCTTGAGAGGAACCAGACTCAAATGGGAACCCATCCTCATCATGGCAACAGGGATAGTGGGATTTTAAATAAGTAAATCCCTTCTATAAATGTGCTAATACTACATGGTCAAATATTGCAATTGTTTAAACAGGAAAATTCATTACATTTTTTACATGAAGTCTGTTTTGTTGAACTTATCCACTGTTCACTGATGGAGTCTTGAGTGCAAAACTGTTTGTGGCAATTGTAGTCCTAGCCATCATAGCATAACTGTTCGTATGAATTGAGGTCCAAAGCCATCTTATGGTTTTTAAGTGGTGCCATCCTCAGTAATCTCAATGATCTTATGCTGCAACATGTGAGGCCATCCTCAGCAGCAGCATGTGACTTCCAATTGATGCATACTCCATCCAGAAGTAGGGCATCAGGATGGATCAGGCAGGTCTGAAGAGCAGAAGGGGTCAGGATCACTGGCATCTCAGGAGTATCCTGTGTAGCTCAACAGAAAGAGAGAGGGAGAGAGAGAGATTTTTAGGTATGCTTATTGTCCCATAATGGTTAAGGACAATGTTCTTTGCATGAGTGCAAAGAAGAATCCAAATATCTCAGTACACCACAGCACTCTAGATCTGCTCCTTTACCTAAATAATGCTATTTTTAAAAATCTTGACTAAACAAATATGTTTTCAGCCTGGACTTAAACAGTGAGACTGTTTGACTGGGTTGACCAGAGTGTGAGGCGCCGGGCGGGTGTGGGGATACTCACAAGTCCCCGGTTGAGCGCTGTTACGTTGGCGTTTACCCCGTTGGACGAGAGGGCCGCCTCCTTACGCCTACAGGTTGTGTGGGGGGGACTCCATGCCCAAGAGGGTTAAGGCAGTGCTGGAAAATAATGGTGGCCACACAACATATTGACACTTTGGGCCCAATATGGGCATTTTCACTTAGGGGTGTACTCACTTTTGTTGCCAGCGGTTTAGACATTAATGGCTGTGTGTTGAGTTCTTTTGAGGGGACAGCAAATTTACACTGTTATACAAGCTGTACACTCACTACTTTACATTGAAGCAAAGTGTCATTTCTTCAGTGTTGTCACATTAAAAGATATAATCAAATATTTACAAAAATGTGAGGGGTGTACTCACTTTTGTGAGATAATGTATATAATATTTTAAGACATTTATTGTATAGCATAGCTGGGCTTTTACTTAGCTACCTAATTTATAGTTGATATTGGTTGATAATTATTTCACCACTGACTATAATTTTCTTTGTTGCCTCTCCAATGCAGTTTAATGCAACCTCGAGAGCACTTTGTGCCTTTGCTACAGCTTAATGGTAGCATTAGCACTTACTTTCCGTGCCCATCTAATTATTATAGCTGACTGATTATCTAGTGTGTGCCATGACCTCTGTTTTAATGATTGCTTCAAACCACATAAAAACATAGGTGCTTATTTATTTATTTATTTAACATTGTTAATTTTCTTAGCAATGCTATTTCATGCTGTTTAATGGTCTGATCTAAATGATAATGGTCACATAATGACAACACTAAATAAATATTTAATCTACCCACTGCATGCTGTCACCTTGCAAAGATCTAAACATAAAAGAGTCATTTCTGTTTTTATTTTTTCATTTTGTATTGTTTTAATGACCACCTTATTAAATCTGCAGAATTCTCTTGATCTAGTGATTTTGCTGTGTATTAATTAGTCCCTTAGTGCATTCCTGGTCCAGTTGGTATAATTTGAAAAATAGTTCAGCGTTATTACTTTTAATTGGAAGAAAAAAAAAAAAAAAAAGGTTATTGTTATTAGGTTTTTTTAAGTATTAGGCTATTTTAGTGCCTTAATGTACTTTTGAGGTCATTAAAATGCATTGTAAAATGTACAGTATATAAATAATGCAACATTAAATATCATTAATCATGTTACAATATTTGCATAATCTTCAGTGCTTCTAAGACAATTTTATATTTAATTATATACTCAGCGAAAAAAAAAAAAAAAAAAAAAAAGATAGATCCCTTTTTCAGGAGACTGTATTTGAAAAATAATTTTGTACAATCCAAATAAGTTTTATTGATCTTTATTGGAAACGGTTTAAACAATGTTTTTAATGCTTGTTCAACGAACCATGAACAATTATTGCACAACCACCTGTGGAACAGTCCTTAAGAAACTAAAAGTTTACAGGCAGTAGGCAATTATGGTCACAGTTACAATAACTTAGGACACTAAAGAGACCTTTCTACTGACTCTAAAAAAAAAACTGAAAAAAGATGCCTAGAGTGTCTGCTCACCTGCGTGAACATGCCATAGGCCTGCTGCAGGGAAGCATGAGGTCTGCAAATGTGGCCAGAGCAATAACTGCAATGTCTGTAATGTAAGACGTCTAAGACAGTGCTACAGGGAGACAGGAAGGACAGTTAATTGTCCTTGCAGTGGACAATTACATGTAAATATGCGTCCCCCAGACATGATTGAGAACTTGCAAATGCCTTGGTGGAAGAGTGGAGTAACATCTCACAGCAAGAACTGACAAGTCTGGTGCAGTCCATGAGGATGAGATGCACTGTAGTACTTAAAGCAACTGGTGGCCACACCAGATACTGACTGTTACTTTTGATATCGACCCCCCCTTTATTCAATGACTCATTATTCCATTTCTGTTCGTCAAATGGTTTGTGAAATTGTTGAATTTATATCTCAGTTGTTGAATGTTTTTATGTTAATACAAATATTTACACGTTAAGAAGTTTGCTGGAAATGAAAGTAGCTGAATGTGAGAGGACGTTTCTTTTTTTGCTGAGTATATATAATTATATACAGTAGCAGGGTTTTCTTTATTAAAAAAGGCTTCTCACAGGTAGCATAAAGGAAGCTTGGAGTGCAAGGAGCCAGGGCATGAGAGCATGGGCTGACCTATGGCGACTGGAGCCATTCATTTGTTATAACCCTTTAAAAAAAAACAAAAAACAAAAAAAAAAGGTTAACATCAGGCTTATTGTGTGAAGGTCATACCATAAATGTAAGAGACCAGACACCAGATTTTTTTTTATTTTAATGCAAATGTACCGAAAATATTGATGGTAGCTTACTGTTGAATGGGTGAGTAATGGCAAAATAATAAACAAAACACCATCACTAATTGAGATTTTAACAGAACCTTCCAAATTCCAATAAAAAAAGGAAGGGCACACCTATAGTGTCCTGGGAGCTATGAAGAGCACAAGTATCCAGTATCTACAGAGAACAGCTTTCTGATATCTGCCATCCTTAGCTACAGTGGTGCTCGTAAGTTTGTAAATTTTCTATACATCTCCATAAGTATGACCTAAAACATCATCAGGTTTTCATTTAAGTCCTAAAGGTAGATAAAGAGAACCAAATTAAACAAATAAGACAAACATATTATACATGGTCATTTATTTTTTGAGGAAAATGATCCAATATTACATATCTATGGGTGGCAAAAGTATGTGAACCTTTGCTTTCAGTATCTGGAGTGACCCCTTTGTGCAGCAATAACTGCAGCTAAACGTTTCCAGTACACTAACTGTTGAGCTGTCCTGCACTTCGCCTTGGAGAAATTTTAGCTCATTCCTCAGTACAGAACAGCTTCAACTCTGGGATGTTGGTGGGTTTCCTCATGTGAACTGCTTGCTTTTGGTCTTTAAGGTCAGGACTTTGGCTTGGCCATTTACGAACATTAACTTTCTTCTTCTTTAACAATTCTTTGGTAGAACGACTTGTGTGCTTAGGGTCACTGACTTGCTGCATGCCACACTTTCTCTTGAGATTCAGTTCACAGACAGATGTCTTGACATTTTCCTTTAGAATTTGCTGGTATAATTCAGAATTCATTGTTCCATAAATGACGACAAGCCATCTAGGGCCAGATGCAGCAAAACAAACCCAAGTCAAAATATTACCTCTAACATGTTTCACAGATGGGATAAGGTTCTTATGCTGGAATGCAGTGTTTTCCTTTCTCCAAAATATAATGATTCTCATTTAAATAAACAATTCTATTTTGGTCTCATCCATCCGTAAACAAATTTTCATTTAGCCTTCTGGCTCATCCATGTGATCTTTAGCAAGCTGCAGAATGGCAGCAATGTTCATTTTGGAGAGCAGTGACTTTCTCCTTGCAACCCTGCCATACACACAATTGTTGTTCAGTGTTCTACTGATGGTGGACACATGAACATTAACATATGTTACCCTGGCTTATTTGTGACCTCTATTACAGATCTTACTCTTGGAGTGATCTTTGATCTTTTGGAGTAATCTTTGTCGGCTGACTACTCTTAGGAAGGGTAAAAATAGTCTCCATAAATGTCCTCTATTTGAACACAATCTGTCTGACTGTGGATTGGTGGAGACCAAACTCTTTAGAGATGGTTTTTTAACCTTGTCCAGCCTGATGAGCGTCAACAACCCTTTTTCTGAGGTCCTCAGAAATCTCCTTTGTTCATGCCATGCTACACTTCCTTACACATGTGCTGTGAAGATCACACGTTGATAGATCCCGGTTCTTTAAATAAAACAGGGCGCTCACACAAACTTGATTATCATCTCATTGATTGAAAACACCTGAATGTCACCTTCAAATTAGCTGCTAAACCTAGATGTTCACATACTATTGCCAGTCACAGATATGTAACATAGGATCATTTTCCTGAAAAAAAAACAACAAAAAAAAAAACAAAAATAACAAGTATAATATATTTGTCTCATTTGTTTAATTTGGTACACTTTGTCTACTTTAAGGTCATATTTATGCAGATATAGAAAATACCAAAGGGTTCACATACTTTCAAGCAATACTGTATATGTACAACAAAGATGATAAATTGTTCAGATATGTCCAGTATAGGCAATGTATACACACAATTAGTATACAGCTAACATAAGTTTACAAAGATCAAAGGTTAGCATAGAGCTAAGAATCAACAGAGCAACTAGCCTAAAGCTAGCATGTACAAAGTTCAAAGGCTAGAGTAAGGCTAAGAATCAACAAAGTACAAAAAAAGCCTAAAGCTGGGATATAGAAAGATTTAAAGGCTAGAGTAGAGCTATAAATCAATAAAGCAACTAGCATAAAAGCTAGAATGTACAAAGTAAAAGTCTAGCATAAAGAAGTAAGCTTTCTGATCACATAATTACTCTGGATGGACTTTCTGTTTCATCATGTGAAGCAGTAAAATACCTTGGTGTGATTATTGACTCCAGCCTATCATTTGATGCTCATGTAGATAATATTACTAGGATAGCCTTCTTTCATTTCAGAAATATTTCTAAAATAAGAAATATAATGTCACTACATGATGCAGAAATATTAGTTCATGCTTTCATCACCTCTAGACTAGATTATTGTAATGCCTTATTGTCTGGATGTTTCAGTAGGCGCATAAACAAACTCCAATTAGTCCAGAATGCAGGTGCTAGAGTCCTAACTAGAACCAGAAGATACGACAATATCACCCTGATCTTATCCACACTGCACTGGATCCCACTGAAATCTCGCATTGATTATAAAATACTATTATTAACCTATAAAGCACTAAATGGTCTCGCGCCACAGTATCTAAGCGACCTTTTGGTTTTCTATGATCCACCACGCCTACTTAGATCAAAAGGTGCAGGCTATTTGACGGTACCTCGAATAGCGAAGGCTACAGCAGGGGGAAGAGCTTTCTCTTATAGAGCCCAATTAGAGTCTTCCAATTAGTGTTCGGGACTCAGACACAGTCTCAGTGTTTAAGTCTAGGCTTAAAACGTATTTGTTTACTCAAGCCTGCCCTGACTAGACTTTCTGTTACACTAAGCACAGTCCTAATAATCTTTTCTCTCCCTCTCTCCTTCTGTTGAGCCACACACGATTTTATGGAGATACTAGACATCCTGATCCTCTCTGCTCTGGACCTGCCTAATCCGTTTCGGATGTCCTACCTCTGGATGGAGCTCTCATCTTCTTCAATTCCAGATTGCTGGGACTACGGCTGCTTCTAAGGCCAAACAGACTTCATATGAATCCATAATGAACTTTTTCACACTATCTGTTGTTACCCAGATGAGGATGGGTTCCCTTCTGAGACTGGTTCTTCTCAAGGTTTCTTCCTCTTAACACCTTAGGGAGTTTTTCCTTGCCACCGTCGCCACTGGCTTGCTCAGTTGGGATAAATTCACACTTTTAATATCTTTATACCATGTTGATATTTCTGTAGAGCTGCTTTGAGACAATGTCTATTGTAAAACGCACTATATAAATAAAATTGAATTAACTGAATTGAAATTAAAGGCGGAATGCAACAAATGATGTAAAATGATAACTAGGACCGATGTTATGAGCACAAACCTGCCACCATTGTCATCAACATTCTCTCTTTTATATTGTCATATATTAATGTCGTTTCTGATCTGCCAATCCTTGTGTTGAATGTGGTTCTCTTTTGGGATATACCAAACTGTAGTAGATTGAAAGAGTGAGAAAGAAACACACACAGAAAGGCAAAACATGTCCCGGGATGTAATATTGTACCTCCTTCCTGCTGATGGCTGTCTATGATACCCTCCCAACATGAGCAAATTTGCACAGGTAGGGAAAGATGGAGCACCCACTGTGCAAACTCTGTGGGCAAAGGGCACTTTAGCACACATCCTGGCAGGCTCAGACCTGCCACCACAAAAATAGGAATACTGGATTGTCCTGGTGGCAGGAGAGACTAGAAAAGTGGCATCCCTAAACCCCTATGCTTGTCTAGTGTTAGTTAAATCAAACATATATTGATAGATTTTATTTTCCATTTATGAACTCCAAACATTCTCAGTTTACCTTGACAGAAAGGAAGGGTACATATTTCAAGCAAAAACATCAAGTTGAATCAAGAAAGATTATTAATGGGAGATGGGGTAAAGGGGACGGGACTTTCAGGGGGTTCAATTTATATTGGAGTGTGCAAATGTCAATCATTCCAGAGCTTCTATGAAAGCTGCATAAAGGTTGGCAGGTCCACAGCTCTTACACGGGTGGGGTGGGTTGGAAGGGGGTATAGATGGCATCATGATGTCATGACTGGTCATACTTGCTGACATCCTGGAGCAGAAGAGGTGCAGGAAATGTCTAACCAAAATCAAGCCACAAGTCACAATGGCATTTGGCAGGAATTAGTAAAACCATCAGCTCTAAAGAACTACAAGAATAATCTGAAGGGAAGACCTGAATAGGAGAGTTAAGTTCCCAAATGACATTTACAATACTGAGACCAGGCACAGTCATTTGTTCTGCCAAGTGCACACTAAACAACTTTCAAAAGCTCAGAATCACTAAGCATTTTACACTACATGACTTTAATCACTTGTGATCAGTTCCTTGGTGTTGCAGGGGTTTATACACTGCACAATCTTTCACCCGGAGAGATACCAGCTGATGCATGCCTCATCCCCAACTGCCTTTTCTTGTGAAAATAAATGTGAGAACTATCTATCATGGGACTGCCACTATCTTATATGGAAAGAAGAAAAAAGAGAAATAAGAAGACCATATAGTGGTAAGAAGCATATCTATTTTTATACTCTGTAGTGTTTGTTTTTATCATTAGATTACGACACAAACAGAAAGAGTTCTTATAGAAGCAGATTTCTTGTGATTTACATTTTTCCCTCACTCTCCCACAAAAATCGATGGATAATAACATGGATTTAGGGATCGCTGGAGCATGAGAGCAGAAGAATTTGATTTTCTCTCAGACTCTGATTGGCTGTTTCTCATCATTGTACTTGCCACTTGTAATGGCGCAGTTCACATTGCGCAATTCATTGCTGCTAAACTCAAACATGCTTGAAAATATCAAAACCTCGTGATCACTTTCAGACTGAGAACATCTCGTTGCTTGACAGTGCACAGTATGTGATCAGTCACTGTGGAAACACGCAATGAGTTGTCGCTGAGCTGGAAGGTGTAATCGCCAGGCTCCAAAATGAGTGAAATATAGCCGTTCCTGAATGAGGTGAGGTGCAAGGGATTTCCAGCTGGCATTTGGGGCTGCAAGAGAGGGGAAGAACATGAGCAAAGCTGCTTAGCTGTTTCAGAATAGAAAGTGGCTTTGGCACTGGAGAGATCAGCTGTGCTGGAGGCTAAGTGGAGATGGGCGGTGACTTGGCCACTATTGCTGACCCTGCAACAAGAGATTGTTATCATTCACAATCAAAACGCTTGAGAGACATTAGATATATCCTTACATTAGATATGATTAAATGATAAGCATCTTAACATATATTCCAATGCCTTCCAAAGGGTTATTTGCAAACCATACTGACCCTTGTTTTAAATGAATACAAACAGCTGAGAAAAAAAAAAAAGAGTTGTACTTATAATCAATATTATATATGCATATATGATCTGCATTTTCAAAGAGGTTTTCTTGCACATGATTATATGCAGGAAATAGCAGTTAAAAACACTACTTATTACTAAATCAACATTAAAATTCAAGGTCAGATGGCCGTATCCACTGAATAATTGATGAACTGCTGGCATGGATCCAAACTCATTTTCCATCAGTGCTGAGTGTGACATTAAAGTAAATAACTCATTTACAAAACATGAATACTTCACACCCACCATATTTGATAGGATCGATGACAATTTCTGTTGCTTAAGTACATGGTGCTTTCTATTATTCATTTCCTACATATTCCTTGCAACAAGGGCATATATAAGTCAACCATATTTCTTGCATAGTGGGAAAAAAAAAAATCTTGTGTTTTTGCTTCAGCTGCACTTTGAGCAAACTTAGTCACTAGTTATAAAGTTTGGTACATCTAAGCTAGTTTTAGTGAAAAGCAAGGTCCTACAATAGAAAGGTTAATATGATGCTATTAATATATTTTAGTTAACACTGTATACATCGTATAAGTATGTAACTTTTTGGCCTTTGAGGCTCCTATAGTAAAAATGTACTATTGCACGCAATTCAGGGAAGAGCATTTTACAACTCAAATTGTGCTGCATTCCCTCTCCATTCATTCATTCATTCATTCATCTTCAGTAACTCCTTCAATCTGGTCATCATCATGATGGATCCACAGCCTAGGCACTGGTGCTGGAGATCTACCATTCTGCAGGCCACATCTCCAACAAAATAGAAAAATCCACACCTGTTTTAGTAGATCAAGAACTTCTTAAGGCAATGATTAGATGGTCAGGTGGGCGCGATTATGGTTGGAGCTAAAGTCTTCAGGAAGGCAGCTCTCCAGGAACAGGGTTGGTGACCACTGGCTTAGAGTATCTCAGGACACTGGGGGCGAGGTGGAAATACATACCCTGGACAGGATGCATGCCATGGCAAGGTACCATGCATACACATTCACACACTCCTTCATGCCTGGAGGAAATTTAGAGTAGCCAGTCCAACTACTGGCATGTTTTTGAATGGTAGGAGGAAACCCAAGAATCCAGAGGAAACTCACACAGACACAGGGAGAACATACAGACCTGAGCTCATGTTCAAACACCCCCCAGAGTAATGAATAGCACAGATGTGAAAAATAAAACTTTGCTACACACATCAAAGGAATTGTCAGTTTTACAATAATAGGTGAACATTAGCTAGGAGAGGTGGGATATTAGCTAGCTAGCAATGCAGCAGCATAATCACCCTTCAAGGTTATTTTGCTATTTAAAGAATAGAGAAAAAGTTGTAGAAAAATAAAACAATAAATAAACAACAGTGCCTGAATGCCACTCACAATTGGCACAGCAGCAGTGCCAGATGGTAGCAGTGCCATAAACACCATGCTGGGGAGACATGCTGTGCAGGCACAGCTACACTGTGGTGCTGGGAGTGAGGACAGTCAGGCGAGAACACTGAAGAACCTACAGGGATTCGCTTTGCTCTGGTTCCCCAGTGTTTTCTTCATGCTTAACCACCCCCTACTCAACTTGTTCATGGCAGACAATCAAGCTTTTTATTCACTATTTTGAGTTGTGAAATTAATAAAATAATGGCAATGATTTATTAGTCCAATATTAATTCAATTCATGTACTCTCCTGTAAATAAAAATAAATAAATAAATAAAATGTGCCATACAATACAACATGACATATTATGAATACATCAAACTTAATACTGCTCCTCGCTCGAGCTGATGTCGTGCAAGTAGTAGAAGAATGTATTTAGAGAGGTTATTGGCTGATTTAGGAGAACATTAGTTAACAATCCCACTGCTCGCATTGGCAACCCACGATATATCTATTTTTGGAAATTTCATATCACGTATTGCTTAAATTTTATAATCATAAGAAGAAGAACGGACAATTTCAGAAGAAAAAATATCTGAATTTTACTGGTCAGAAGTTACTGATATTTTTTATTTTTTTTTGTAGCAGCAGCTCTGACAGTAATTCAAGTCAGATCACACATTTTTAATGTTTACAATGTTTACAATGTTCTCAGTGTAATGTTATTGTTTCTATACTAACTGGAAATTCAGTTTGACTTGGCCACTCCACATCATCTAATCAAGACTAATACAAAATAGATTAAAATATGCCTTTGTTTAACTAAAAAACATGTTGATATGGTGCAGGGTTTTTTATTTTACATTTTTGGAAAATACAGTCCCCTCCAAAAGTATTGGAACCACAAGGCCAGTTCTATTGTTTTTGGTATACACTGAAGGCATTTAGATTTGAGATCAAAAGATGAATATGATACAATATATTCACAACTCATATTTACATCTAGATGTGTTAAACAACTTAGAACATGACACTTTTGGCGACAGACCACCCAGTTTTTGGTGAGCAAAAGATAAGATAGATAAGATAATACTTTATTAATCCCCTTATGGAGAAATTAGGGTACATTTGGAAAAGCATGATGATGATCCAAATGCATTGGAACAGATAGTCTTAAAGTAAATTAAAGTAAATAACACATAATATTTGGTTGCATATACCTTACTTGCAATAACTGCATCAAGCCTGTCACACACTGACATCACCATTTGTCACATCATTTTTCATTTGGGTGCGTTTCCATTCTTGTCCCAAAGCTTCTTTCAGTTGTTGTTTGTTTCAGGGGGTTTCTCCATTCAGTCTCCTCTTCATGAGGTAAAGTGCTGCTCAATTGGGTTAAGGTTTGGTGATTGACTTGGCCATTCTAAACCCTTCCACTTTTTTCCTTTTTCACTTTTTTCCTTTGTTGTGTTGACAGTGCTTTTTGGATCTTTGTTTTGCTACACGATGAAGTTCCTCCAAATTAGATTGGATGCATTTCTCTGTAATGTTTCTGTAGACTTCTGAATTAGTTCTTGTGCTACTGTCATTAGTTGCATCATCAATTAAGATCAATGAGACGATTCCAGAAGCAGTCATGCAAGCCCAAACCATGACAGTACCTCCACCATGCTTGACTGGGATCATGAGCAGATCATTGCTTTCTTCACACATTGGCCTATCCATCACTTTGGTAGAGGTTAATCTTGATTACAGAAGTTTTGTGGCTCATCTCTGTATTTGTTTTCTAATTCCAACCTGGCCTTCTGATTCTTGCTGGTGCATTTTGTGGTATGGCCTCTTTATTTCTGCTTGTGAAGTCTTCATTGAACAATGGATTGTGATATCTTCACCCCTGCTGAATTGACTGTTGTTTTGGGTTTTTCTTTACAGCTCTCAGAATGTTTTTGTCTGTTGTTTTCCTTGGCTAACCTGTTACATGTCTGGCTGGCAGTACACCAGCACCTTCTTTCTTTTTCAGGACACTCCAAATTGTTGTATTGGCTATGCCGGATGCTTGTGCAGTGGTTCTGATCAATTTTCCCTCGTTTCTCAGCTTCAAAATGTCTTGTTTTTTTCCCATAGACAGCTCTCTGACCTTCATTTTGGTTTAACAAATGCAGTCTTCACAGGTGAAACCCAGGCTCAAACCAAGAGTAGATGTTCAGAGCTATTAATTGATTGAACAATCAATCTAACAGGGCACACCCGGGCAGCAAGAAATACCTGAGAGTCACATGTTCTAATATACTTAATTGCTTGAAAAATGGGTGGGTTCAAACAAAAGGCGCCATGCTCTAAGTTGATTAACAGATCTAGATGTAAATGTCTGAATGAAATTCTGATCTATCATCTCATACCTTTTAAATCTCAAAACCAAATGTCTTCAGTGTATAGCAAAACAAAAGAATTGGCCTTGCTGTTCCAATATTTTAAGAGGAGACTGTAATTATAAAAAAAAATAAAAAAAATTAAAAGTCAGGGTAAAATGGTAAGTTCCCTTTCAAAGGGAACTCAACGTTGCATGAGCTTAACACTGTGGGAAGGGCCTTCACACATGACCGGTATCTGAGGTCTATGTAAAATCTTGCCAATTTATAGGCTTGCCGTGGTCAGGTGACATGGCATTTAGCGTGTTGTGAGACTATAAACGGCACCTGTAAACCACATCATCAGCTATGTGAACAAACATTGCAAAAACTCTTCACTTTCTCCCGATTATCCAGCTTTTCTAAGCTAATATGCCACAGTTTGGAGGCGGAGGTCATCAACCGGCCATGGGCAGGAGCTCCTCGCAAGATTTCTGACCAGGGAGTCAGAAGAATAGTCAGAAGAGTAGCCAAAAAGCCAAACACCACTTGTAAAGAGCTCCAGAAACACTTGGAGGCAGCATGTGCCATCATCACAGAGAAAACAATAGGCACTCCACTGCTCACGCTCACCTTGCAAGACTCCATTATTAAAGAAAAGGCATGTCAAAGCTCGTTTAAAGTTTTCTACAACTCATTTGGACAAGCCTATGAAATACTGGGAGAGTGTAGTCTGGTCAGACGAGAGCAAAATTTTACTTTTTGGCTGTCATACTAAACACCGTGCTTGGAGAAGGAATGTCACTGCACATCACCTTAAAAACACTATACCAAAAGTGAAGTTTGGAGGTGGAAGCATCATGCTGTGGGGCTGTTTTTCATCGCATGGTACTGGCAGACTTCATATAATTGAAGGACCGATGAATGGAGCACACCTGAATACGTATCCTATTCATTTCTTCGCACAGGAAGTGTCTTGAAGCTGTCATTACAACTAAGGCTTCTCCACAAAGTATTAAATAAATTTCAGTTAGTGTGTTCAATACTTTTTTCATTCCGCTTTAGTACATATAACTTCATTATATACATATTACATACTTCATGATAATTTCATGTGAATAACCTCATTGGATGTTGACTCATTTAATACCTATTTCCCCCATATATATAACAGAATGAGTCAGAGAGAATTGAGAAAGTGTGCTAATCCCTTCACTCACTATATTACAGAGGGGTATGGACACATTTTTGTGTGAAGCGTATGGGAGTGGAGCATGCTCATTGTGAATGCTTTACAATGAACCAGCTCCGCTCTCGGCCCTCTCTCGCTGAAGGGAATTGGGTTTCGGAACCTCAGGACTCTGGGCCGGCTGCTGTTGAGGCAGCCAGCCGGCTCAGATCCTGGGAGTCCCGTCTCACTTTTGAGGAGGAGTGGGCGATGAGCGCTGCTCTATGTCTTGCTCTTTCCTCCGGATCCGACTCTCTGGTACCGGGATTTAGGGATTGCGAAGTGACTTCTCCTTTCTGTATGGAGAGTCAACCCACCCTCTCTGACTCTGAGGAGCCAGTGGAGAGAGCCAGTGCATCATCGGAGAGCAGAACTCAGTCCTATAAAGAGCTGCTAGAAGTGATTATCAAGGCAGTTGAAAAGAACAACTAGACTGGTCCGGGGAAGAGGAAGAGGCTCGTGGCAGGCTGGACGAGCACTTACTTCCCAGTGAAACAAAAAGTTCCTGACTCCGTAGAAAACACCCAATTTTTTCCAGAAGTGCACCACAAAATATCGTGCTCCTGGGGAAAGCTGTACACCAGCCGTGTTTATAACGCTGTGATGTCGGATTATTCGGACATCGTGGAGAATAAACAGTACGGTTATTTTGCTAAACCAAAGGTGGAGGGGGTGCTTGTGAGCGAAATTAGGGGGGCTGGCTTCCAAGCCGTGTAAGACCACTTCGGTGTTGGTTGGCAAAGCCTGTGTGGTTTTCTACAAAATTAAACATAATAATAAATGGATTACCAAAAGTACTGATCTGAATGCTAGTGTGAATTTGTGACAAGTGTTAAAGCTGATGCTTTTTAATTTTGGAAAAAAAAAAAAAAAAAGAGTTGATAGAAACAGAGAAAAAGTCACAATATTTAATTAATTGCCTGAAAAGCTTTGCTTATTGCAAGTGGCAATAACAACATTTCATGTTTCTGAATTCTCAAGCAGTACTTTATTTCTACTTTTTAATTAGAAGTCTTTTAAAAAAGCTAATTAAAGGAATAGTACTTTAAGAAAAAAAAGTACTCAAATGTGCAAGGTCAACATGCAAGTAATTAAGCAATCTTGGACATTAATAAAATTTAACCTTTAAGAGCCTTTTGAAAGTGGTAGTAGAACTTCTTGGTAACTTCTGATAGATTCCACCACCAAAAGAAGCCATTTCTTTAAATCCCACTCTATATATCCCACTCTCACTTCTAGGGTTATCACTCCTCTGTTATCGCTATCACTTGCATGAGACATGTACATTTATCAGTACCTAAACTGTAATTCAACATTTATTTCCTTAATTTGTGTGGCATTACCAGAAGTTACTTTCTATGTGCTGATTTTGAAATGACCTGAATACTGTTATACTATTATTATGCTTTTTTCCCCCACCATATTTCTGCTGTATTACTTTTATGAAACTGATATAAGAAAAGCTTTTAATCATTGAATGGAACATGATTACGGAACAGGAACAGGAGACACATTCACCATTTATTTGCAGACTGATGGGTAATTGCTCATTTGTTCAGAATTTAGTAAGCGTGCTTGACCGATTCAAATCTACATAATGTGTTTCTGGCTGCTAGTTAATTTTGTTGGGAAAAAAAAGAAAAAAAAAGAATCTAATTTCCTTTCAAACTGACATGGCAATACAGATAAAATCTGAGGATGAATGTTTTTTTATTATTATTATATTTAAGCAAAGTAGGTTTGATTGAAAAAAAAGTTATACTTTGATTTTTTGTAAATAGTGACCATATTTATGAATATTTCTGCTTTATTCAGCAATGTTTTGCATACAATATGATTAAACATTTAATTTCAAATGACGGTGAGGGTCTGTCAGATCAAGTAGCACATTTTATTTGAATATTAATTGCCAAATGATTCAAAGCATGATTAGAGGGTATCTTTGAAAATGTACGTTTATGAACTTTACATCATTTACGTTTATGAACTATCTTTTGAAACTGCGAAAAAAAAAAATAAAATCATAATTTTTGACAGCGGTTAAGGTTATGAGATACTCTTCCTGTAAGTAAATTGAGAAAACTATGGATAATGGATACAGTCTTAAAAGAGGTGCACAATGCTTTAATCAAATTGATGGCCACCAAAAAGACCAATTTGGCATAATAGCATTAATAAATTTAGAAAATGTAAATATACAAATTATGCATAATGTTATGGATAAAGAGAAAGTTCCACAATTTTTTATAGGAATAAAAAAAAGAGGGGTTTTCAAACTTTAAAAATATTTCGAATGTATATAGTCAATATATAAAGCATGACAATTTAAATAATAATAATAAAAATAAAAAAAAAAACATACAAAAACAAGACAAAATTATGTGCCAAAACGTTGGTTAGAAATGCAAATGTGTGGTGGTTTTGCCTTTAATTTGCTGCCTGCCCAACTGCTCTCTCACAAGGAAAACCCTTTCTTTCTTTTTTTTTTTTCAAACTAGGTGTAGGTTGCATACTGGGGGATCGCTCAATATGTCAGTGCACTGATTCTGGAACTAAGATTGCTCAGCATGGAAGCTCCTGTCCATTAGCAAAGCCCTACTATACAGCAGCTCAATATCCAGACTTTTTTGGATGACTGTGGGAGATGTGGGAATGGTCAGAATAAAAAAAGTCCCTTAGTCCTCTACACTTCATGCAAAGTGATAGTGAAAGTGAAAGTAATAACATTCCTCTAAAGCAAAAGATTTTACATAATGTACAGCTGACTCTAGAATTGACTTCATATTTTCAGACTAGAAACGCACATTTAGCCTGCTTTCTTTACCGTCTGCCTTACTGTTTTTCTCCATAGCTCCAGCTAATCGATATTCCCACAACAGCGAGTAGTGAATGTATTATTTGACTAGCCTATGCATGTGATTTCAATGGTGCTCCTATAGAAGGAGGTAAAAAAGTGACAGGTCAGTCTGAACTTCCTCAGTCCGCAGAGATAGTAATGCAGTTGTGCCTTCTTCACCACCATCTCAGTGAGCTATGACCTCAGAGATCTGAACTCCAAGATATTGGAAGTTTGGGACTTTCTCCACAGGGGACCCCCGATTCAGATTTTGCTGTAACTCCATCTGCACTTCCTTCTTTAGTCGACCACAAGCTCTTTCATCTTGCCAATGTTCAGAATAAGTTTTTGAGCTGACACCATGGTGAGGTTCCCAACCTCCTCCAGATATGTCTGCTCATTGATGGTGGTCAGTCCTATCATGGTGGTGTTATTAGTAAACTTGACGATGAAGTTGGAGTCTTGCTTGCCCACACAATTGGATGTGTAGATGGAATACAGAAGGGGGCTGAGCACACATCCTTAAGGGGCCCTAGTGTTGAGAGTGAGAGACCCTGAAAAGTAATGGCTCACTCTCACCACCAGCGGTCTGCCCGTCAGGAAATACAGGATCCAGAGTTTGCTGATCAGCCTTGATGGGTCTATGGTGTTAAAAGCAAAACATGATAAATAAATGAAATAAAATGTAAAGTATATCTAGTAATGTACCTATGGAATTCCAAAAAATCCTGCTTATATGTAATGATTAACTAATTTAACATGTAAAAACTGACTATATATAATTTAATCCTGATTAATTGCTGTGCACAAATAAGACATGGCACAACACAATACTGCTATGGTGCTATATGAATAGAGCAATTATACATTCATTTATTATAATGACATATGTTAAGTCCTAATATTGATTATAGTTATATAACCAGGTTTAAAGTAATGGGTCAGTGTCAATGTAAAAACAAGAAAAAGTGATTATTTTAGTGCAATAACTACTCCACAAATATTGAAATTAATGCAGCCAAGTGAACAGATGTTTGTGAATATTGAACACTTCTGTTGATTTAATGAGGATACTGATTTTCATAAACCCTGCTGTTCTCATATGACCGGCACCATAAGACATACATCTTCGTAAATGTAAATGTTGGAAAGATAATTATTGTTTATTTGTACTTAAAAACTTCAGTGAAACTTTTTTTTCTTTTCACTTTGTATGTATGCTACATATCTACCAAATTACCAAACAAAAAGACAAAAAAAAGTTTAATTTATATGATTTAAAATAATACAGTATTTAATATCATATAGGCTAAATAACAGTGATTATACAACTCCACAGAAGGCACATTGCTACATAATTGTCCAACTGGAAAATACATGACAGGCTTCTGCTGTTGTTTTCAGCATTGCCTCTTCTGTGTATCCCCAGTGACAGATTTTGAAGGCATATGACAAAACATGCAGTGAGATGTAGCTAATGTCCTCAAACACTTGCTGTAATTAAAGGAACAGAATATTGCCATTACCTTCCCCCTTTGTTCCAAGGTATTATTCACCAACTTCAATAATATTAATTATATCACAGTGTTGTTGAATGTTCAATTATGATTGGTCAGAAGTTGTTGATTAAATTCTATATAGTCTATAAATTATTCACTATATAAATGAGCTATATGAATTTTATATAACAGCTCTGAGAGTTCCTAATGTAAGTATTATATAAATGTGTATTTTAATACAGTATCATTTCTATACCAACAACTTACACAGGTTAAAAAAACTAACAAACAAAAACATAGTGTAATTAATTATAAAGTGACGTTTATGCAAGGATATATTTATGGAAGGAGTCTCCAGTGTCAGTGCTTTGCAATGATCAAAGCAAAAGATATAACTGTAGATTTTCTGACACAAGAAAGTCTTCGGAATGGAGGGTTTTGTGACAAGCTGAAAAAAGAGGCTAGTGGAGGAATGACTTTTTATAGCTGCTTTAATGTAAGTGATAACATGAATGAACTTTTCATGAACTGTAAGACATTTCAGGTTGGTTAAACTTAGAAACGAAAGTTCACCTGCTGCCCTAAAAACATGAGTAAGCTCAACTTGAAGATAATCTTTGTTACAACTCAAACAGTTTTACAAGTCAAGACAATGCATTACATTAAATTTCATGTTTGAAAACTTATAAACTTGAGTTCAATATCTAAAATGTATCATGACAATTGGAGTTAAAGAGAAGAAATAACTTTAGATAAATTAATGGGGCTATCATGTTTTACAGTGTGGACTTTCACGGACATTCATTGTAATAATAAAAAAGTATGATGTGTCATTCTTTAATTAGTAAAAAATTTAATCATTAGCAAATCAGTATGGGATAACAGGAATAACTCATTTTTGATATGTGCTGTTCTTGGAACTGAATCCATTTCCACCTCAACACTGACCAGGATAAAGCGCTTACTGAAGATGAATAAATTAATTCAGTATTACATACAGTATATTACTTGTATATTAAAAGAAATACTGGTGAAATTGCTATTTTGTTATGAAATGACATTTGTATCCTTCCCCATGGTTGATGACTTTTTGTGCCTAAATTACACCCGTCATCTCTTTATTTGACAAGAATGCATGCAGGCTCTCTCTATCTTCATAAATGGCCCATAAAATAATGTTAGTTGAGTTTTGAATCTCCCAAATAAATGTCTTTATTATTCCCTGTGATGGTGTATATAATTAATAGTTTATGCTTTGTGACCTTCTAAGCCTTCAGATGTGTAATAAAAATGAGGCCTGTAGGGACAGTCTGATGTAAAAGGTTCACAGGGGATTAAACAAGCTGTGATGTTCTGTATGATGGCTAATGAGGTTGACCCGGGAGTCCTTGGGAGGCAAAGAGGAGGCAAAAGGAGACAATAAATGTAATAGCATGTTCCATATCTGTCCAACAGTCACCTTTAAGTTTAAATTTGTATTATAGAAAGTTCAATTTTATATAACACTTCTTTTCAAACTTCATATTGAATAGTTGTCATGGTAACACCTTTGGTCATTCATGTAAAATTCATAAGCAATGTACCATAATGCGGGACGATTTTTTCTGGAGGTGATATTTTTACTGATCGAAGAGAGTAGACTCGTGGGTAGAACAATTGAGACTCTTCTGTATTTTTTCCCCATGCTTTAACTTGGTCTAACATTTTATAAACTTTACGACTGTGCTATGAAGAATCCATCATCATTGTATCTTCTGGAATTTTATTTATTGTGTTTACTTCTTAAAGGAATCTGGAATTTAATTCTCCTCGACAAAACTGGAATAATCTAAAAAAAAACAAATAAAATAAATAAATAAACAAATAAAGTCTAAATATATAAATAAACAAACAAACAAACAAACAAATAAATAAAAACCCCATCATATTACTGTATGAACACACTATTCAATGATTTAAGATGCCAGTATGTCAACCTAATGAATGATTTTGGAATTATAACACTGCTATGAAGCATGGCACATACTTTACCATATATAACTTCCATTATTTTATGACCTTCATTGTATTTTTGTCTGTTTTATAACAGTCAGAGGTAAAGTTGTACGTTTTTGTTGTTGTTAACTTGCTAACTGGTGAGGGAACACTGTTATATGTGAATACAGGAAATAACTGATGTTCCACAACATTAAATGTAAGTAAACTGATAAAAGTGTTGAGGTTGTTAATAAAAATATTTTTTACGTGTTGGCACATTGTGGTACAAGAAAAATAAAATGCTTCAGGATGTGCTGGAAATTAATTCACTTCAGTGTGAGAATAATAACTGCGCTTGATCACAACCTCATCGTTGATTATTTTCCTATAACAGCATGTTAGATGGTATATGCCATGCATAACTATCATGCTCAGCACATATATACTAAACATGCTGGCATGCTGCAGAGCCAGTACACCACTATGAGATGCCAGGATGTCACATTTTCGGAGAGAAATATGATTATGTTTGGCCATGCCAGCTGGTGACACCTTTTGGCTAAAAGAGAGCTGTGAGTTATCACAGGACGTGCAACAGGATGTGCTTGTGTTGGAGTGTGTTAGACAGTGTGTGTGTGTGTGTGTGTGTGTGTGTGTGTGTGTGTGTGTGTGTGTGTGTGTATAAGCAGTTGAAAGATTTAATTCTTACTAGCTGACTAGTAATTTTAATAAAAAGTATTCAACTAGTCATTTACTTTTAGGGGTGATCAAGAATGTTAGAACACCAACTACAGCGTAACTTATTGAACTATGGAAACCAGTTTTTGAAGAGAAAATGGAATCCTGTACAATAGTTAATGATTACATATTAGATGAGTTTGGCATTTTTCAAAATGTATTACTGTAATCATTATTTTAAAACATAAAACATAATTACGCAATTACAGACTACTCTCAAGCTGTTCGAGGACATGATGAGCTGGTGTACCTGATCAGATTCCTTTCAGTTTAAGCTGGAGCTTATAACTAGACTGCATACAAGGAAACATACCAGAAAGCACTGCTGTTCACACAGCAATACTAGGTAGATACAGATATGTATATATAATGGCACAAGTATAAAACAATACTATATGTCTGCTGTTTATTTTTGAAATAGACAATAATAATAATAATAATAATAATAATAATAATAATAATAATAATAATAACTACTGCACAAATGACAGTAAGCAAGCAGAGGAGAGTCAACCCGACTACTTTGAAAAACATAAAGTAAACTTGTCATGTCTCAACGTTGAGGAGGGAGTAGCTGCTTCTGTATGAAGTGCACAAATAGCTGACTTGTGTCAGATCAGAAATTATAATGGCTCAGATTTAAATTGAATCTGGCAGTTATGGACACAGGAAATTACTTCCATTTCTGTAAGCCAGTGTCACTCAATGCTGCTTCTTCAAATTCATAGGAATGAGTGATCTGTGGGTTGTGTGCTTAATTTCTAAAAGAATGGGGGGGGGGGTTGCATTCAAACAGGTAACAAATCCACAGCTACTGCCAACTTCATTCTTCAGCTTATGAATGGCAATTTTCACAGTGGCCACTGAGGAGAAAAGGGGCAAGTGGTTGAGCACTGAAAGCTTGCCAGACCAGGGTTGCATGGTTGCAGCTGAAAAAGAAGCTGGAGTGCTGTTTTTAAAGGATTTCCTATGATAGTTAGAGGTGTGGCAGTTAACTGAGTTCATTGGTTGCTGGAGGTGCATCAGATTTCCAGGTGTTATCAGAAATGCAGGGACTGCCTCAAAGGTCATTGGTGATCTGACCTCTCTCAGCTCAGCTGATATCCAATCTGTGAGAGCAGCAGCGTAGTGCAGGCACATCACATCACATGTCATGAGGTGTCATCTCAGTGTGCCCCAGGTCAGGCATGACAATCTGTTAATGTCTCCTCTCTGGCTGCTCCTGCCAGACAATATGGAGGAAACAGATTTTTTTTTTGCAAGCTTAGCAAGCTATAATGCAGATATCGTAATTATTTATTGTATAGGGGTTCACATATTAGGTACGAATTCATAGCTAATAAGTGCATATACATATAATTTGTGAGTGCATAATTGTTATTACTGCTTATCAGTGCTGTATTTACTGTTCTCAAATCCTTACCTTGTACTATATGTCATATTCTCACCATATTCTTAACAGCTGCAGTTTCTGGAAATATGGAAATATGCAGGCTATTTACTGATCAATAAAATGGTTAAAACAACTCAAATAGCTCCCAGTCTGCTTTCTCAGTGCAAGAAATATAAAATAAAGCATGTTTGTCTTGCTCCTCCAGGGTTGGGGGTTTGATTCCCGCCTCTGCTCTGTATAAGTGGAGTTTGCATGTTCTCCCTGTTCTTTGGGGGTTTCCTCCCCCAGTCCAAAGACATGGTAGGCTGACTGGAATTTCCAAATTGTCCAGAGTGTGTGAGTGTGTTTGCAATTGTGCCCTGCGATGGGTTGGCACCCCGTCCAGGGTGTCCCCTGCCTTGTGCCCCAAGTTCCCTGGGATAGGCTCCAGACTTCCCAGGATAAGTGATACAGAAATCGGATGGATGAATGGATGGATGGAGGATTAATACATTTTCTTTGATTAATGTGTTACAAATATTTATGCAATGGTGCAGATGAATGAATGAATAAATAAACAAACAAACAAATAAATAAATATTATATTATATTTGGAACAGTAGTTTAAATGAGAATCAGGAACCACTAAGGTATAGGTTTGAAAAAAGACATAAGATAAAGATGTAAAAACACCAAATAAAGCACTAATAACCTTCTGCTGTTGCAAACGCCCACTTTATTCACCTTTTTATTACTATGATGTCTGTTATATGACTCTCTGTACTGAAGTGTTACCAAACATCACTGCTATACAGAGAAAAAAAGAAACATAACTATGGAATTATTTGGCATTATATATATTCTAAATCAATACGGATAAGTGAAGCATTTAATATGCTGAATACTCAGCAGTATTTCCCAGCCCACATTCACATTATTTCATAAAGTAATAAATATATAATCCTGAGGTTATGGTATGGCATAAAATACATTTTTTCATTTTTTTTATTATTGTTAACTCCTCAATGGACATTTTTTTTCTTGGGTTCCTTTCCTTTTTAAACCTAAGGGTGGCACTATTGCTTTGGGTTTGTTTTCCCCTGTCTTCGATTTTACAGCATTTAAACGGATGCCACTTCAGATACCAAATACTTCAAATCTGAGTTTAAATGAGTTAAGTCTGAGAGTTAGCTAGAATAGTTTCAGTGAGCCACATGACACAGGCATGTGGTAGGAGTCAGAAGTCTGTGCCAAATCACTTACCTAGTAAATCAATTCCAGGTCTCTTACAATGAAACTAATTATGCTGTGTGATTTGGTGCTGAATAATCTGAATAATAAGCATTAAGGTGAATCATACTGAGTGATATAATTCATTACATTTCCTTTTTCATATTTGACAGTTGTGCTTTTTCCTTTGGTTCAGTCGTAATCCATTATTCATTCAAGTCCCATAGTTAAACAAATGCAGAGTCAATTAAATGTTTCTACATAAAATGTAAGATGTGATGAAATAAGTTTTAATATAGCTACCACCATGCATTTCTTGTCCTTGGTGTATATGCAGTATGTGAGTGTAATATTTCTTAAAGAGAGCTAAAATAAGTGTGCCATTTACAATAGTGTTGATCTAGGCATTTTTTCTTGGTCTTTGCTTCCTAATGATTATGGACACTGAAAGGATTATGAAAAACAGACCTGTGAATCTGTCTGTGAACTTGCAAGTGTTGCTGCAGCTGTATACTGTTATGTGGCTGTATGCATGAATACATAGTAAGTATCACCAGAAAGCGAGAGAAAGATTGGGGGAGGGTGTGGGTGGGTGGTGAAACAGAGAAGAGATAAATGCTTAGTTCGTTTACCTCGTTTATTCTTAAAATAAATAATTAAATAAATAAATACACACACACACTCACACATGATTATATATATATATATATATATATATATATATATATATATATATATATATATATATATATATATATGTATATATATGTATGTATATGTATGTGTGTGTGTATTTCCCTTTTCTATTCTGTATACTATCTACAGTAGAAAGCTATTTGTAGTACTGCATATATTTAATTTTTCAAAACATCAGTGATAGTTTTGCACATCAATTAGAAATCAGCCTTGAATTTGGATAAGGATGGAAAAACGCAGGGAAGGAAATTCTAATTAAAAATCACTGAGATTTCACTAGAGGGTGAAGGGGCTTTTTTTAATATCCACACCCTCATAACAGCATAGCAGTGTTAATTTGTCTGCCATCAACATCTGCAAACTGAAAACATGCCTCTCATCTGCTCTGAAATAACTGCAGCCTGAAAAAAACAAGAGAGTAAATATAGCAGCACTAGTGATACATCAGATAATAAGATAATCAGGCCATATCCCATGGAGTTTAACACAAAATCAACTCCCCATCAAACGCTTTTCTCATTGTAACTGGATACTGTATTCACACTCTGCTTGTATTATCATTTCATATAGAATAACTGCATACACATCTTCACTGCACACGTGCATGGAAAAACGTTTCTATATTTTATGCGCTATCTCTAAAACAGAAAGCTTCAGGTTTATGAAATATTATAGATAGACACTATTAAAAAGAACATCATGGAAAGCAGAAATATCGGCTATAGCATAGATTAAACGTGATGATGTGTTTTAGGTTGTTACAGTTGTTAAAGACTGTAAAAAAAAAAAAAAAAAAAAAAAAAAAATCTTGCTGATCCATATTAACCCCCTTTGGTAACACTTCTGTAATTGATCATGAAAAAGACTGAATAGTGATGAGCTTTAACACTTTAGTATAATAGAATATAATAAAATATAATGAAAAGGCTTCATGTACCATAGCTGACATCACCTTGATCTCCAAGAAAGTTGGGTGCACAGCTGGGTTGTGAGTTACATAAAAAAATAAAACACTTTATATGTGTAATGACCTACAAATATATGCATCGTATTATAATAACACACATTGGTATAATTATCTTTGAAAAGGCATTACACTTTATTGCATTGTTTAGTATGCATTAAGTAAGGGATAATACACAATGGGGTGTGCTGCTGTAGGAAAATAGTCAACATGGGATAATTATTTTCCAATAGCTGCAAGTATCAAAGTTTTTTCCCTTTATATCACAGCAATTTTCAAATGATTATTTTGTTACTGTTATTATTAATGAAAGAATGACATATATGCTTTAACCATTTATAGTTATGTTTAATGTCGTGGAATTTAGCTCCTGTTAACATTTAGTACATTATATCAGCAATACACTGATGTTTCCTCACCAATCATTTGTTTTTCTTTCTCTTAAGAAAAAGAAAAGTTAATAAATCAGTTTGTCATTTCCAAGAGAAACTGCACACTCCTCCATCCCTAATACTTTCCCGAGTCTGAAAATGTAACGCACCAGCTTTAGCTCTGACTGTTACAAAGTGCTGACCTGGAGACTCCTTCCATAAATACTAAATAAAAGAAAATGCTGCTTATGTGGAGCATCCACTGTTCTTCTTACAAAGACAATAACATATTAGAATGAGGGTTTTAATATAAACGCGTGATTTGTTGCAGTACTGTTGTCAATAATAATTAATAAAATTAACTACCTGTTAAAAATGAATTAACGCATTATAACCAGTCAGAATCAAGAATTCACCAGCACAGTGCTATTGAAAAAAATCTGAATTATACTGTATTAACCAAAAATTGAGTAATACCCTTTAGAAATTCAGTGCTGCTCAAAAGTTTGTTCTCTTTGCATAGTCAAAACATTACTGTAATTATTAAAAAAGTTAAAAATGAACTAAATAATGAGCTTGCAATAATAATAATAATAATAATAATAATAATAATAATAATAATAATAATAATAATATAGATGCATACAGCAATACCGGGGTCAAGCCAATTATTAGCACCATGAGCAGCAAAAGAAGCATGGTGACATGTTTTTGGTTAGAGTCCGATGAACAGTGTATGAGGAGTTTTATTTAAAAAAATCACTAAAATTAGCTACTTCTTAGAAATTTTGTCCAGTATGTGGCACTGTTCTGAAACCACTCAGGTAGCATCTGGGCATGAAGGTTATCATGCATGGCATTATAAGCTAAGAGTTATAAGCCAAAAAAAGCCGTTTTTGATATCACCTTACCAGTAGGGGTCAGTACACCAAAACACTGTAGGTAACCTCAGGGCCTAATGATGATGACACATACCAAGTTTCGTCACAATCCCTCAAAGCGTTGCATTATGTGCATTCTTCAAATTTGTTGAAACACCATGCAAAAATGGTATGGTTTATCAAAATTCTGTGAGTAACTTTTTGTCATGAGTGCCTCTAGATGATGCAGGCCAATTTTCTTGAAATCGGACAAATGGCCTAGGACGAGCCCCTTGGACGCGTGACCCCTAATAATAAGAAAACTAACAAAAAAAATAAAAATAGGGGTCAAGCCCCGAAGGGTGTCTGGATGGATGTCTTGTGTCTCGTACCCCGAGTCCCTGGGATAGAATCCAGTCTCCCCACGACCCTATGTAGGATAAGCAGTACAGAAACTGGATGGATGGATTAATTGGCACATACAAGTCCCTATGAATGAGCTGTTACTTTAGCAACAATAAATCATTACAATTAATCACGTTAATAGAAACCTACCACCTGCAACTATTGTAAAATTTGCTGTTAGAGAAAATTAATCCTGTCTTTCTGACCAATCAGAATCAAGAATTCAACAGTGCTGTGGTATAAAACATGTTATGGATGTGTTCATTGTTCTTCAAAGATGTTTCCTTCACAGAAATTATTTGTATGGGATAGACTACAATGTGAAACTTTACCCAATTGTAGCTCAGTTCTGGTTGTTTTTGCAGTGAAATGTCCTTAGCTTAATCTTTGCGAACCTTGTGCAGCCTCACAGATGCCATTACGGCTTTTGGGCTGTGCCGGAGGTGCTGCATGGGTGCCGGAGCTTTCTCGCCCATCTCCTCCAACTCAGCAGTGATTAATCTTCCAGCCAGAAACAGTGACTTCCTCTTGCATTAATTTCTTAAGTAATGTGACACCTCCGCAATATGACAGGGCGAGCGGGCCTGAAAGTGCCTGAATGCCGAATTCTTTTGCACTATAAATCATTAGCCATTAGAGACCTGTGGGCCTTAAACGACTTAAACAAATGAACTTGTCTGATTTAATAAGACCTTGAGCTACATCAATATGCTGGAAGAAGAATGTGATAAGGAGAAAGAAAAAGAAAAAAAATAGGGTGGATGCTTTTTGTGCCACTGTATTATCTACAAGCACTGCTTTTTACCCCTGTACGAGATAACTGTACACTACTGAAAGCCAGTTGAGTGTAGTGTTGACATAGAATGAATAAGTAACCGTAGTTGCCTGCTGTAGATGTTAGTTGTGTGCTCCAGTGCAGTGAACAGCCTCCATTGCCTGCAGGCAGGTTCTGCATGTCGAGTCCAGTTGGGGTACATCAGCATGGGAGGGGAATAAGGTACAAAGGTAACCATGGTGATGGTGAATATGAAGCACTGAGGCTCATTAGAACTGCACATAGCAATACAGCAATACTGTGGGAAGAAAAGGGAGTGAGAAAAAAAGGAAAGAACGAAAGTGTAAGCCTTGCTGTATAATGTAGGTGCATGAGTAGTCACATGTGAAGCAAAAAAAGTTGCTTTGGGTATTTAGCTTTCTCGCTTTCACAACAGAGTTTCCATTTAATCCGGTGCCTTCCATCTCAGACCCACTGCTTCACAGCCAAGAGCCCCAAAGCGGAAGCCCATCATGCTGCCATGATCCCGCTGTCTCCACTTTAATCCCTGTATTCTGCACCAACGAGGCCTCTGCAAGGCACTTCACAACAACAGCAGAGTGACAACTGAAGCATCTACTATAAAGCTGAGAAATGGCCTATAGCTTGTCCTTTTACTGGCATTACAATCCAGGTCGGTTGGTAACTCAGCAGCTTTTTTTTCATGGTTTGTATTCAGTTGACTGATACAGCTAAACATATTAGTGTAAAAATAAAAAAAAATAAAAATGCAGAATTTCATAGATTAATAATTTGCCTTGCTGATGTGCCTTTTTTTAAAATGAAAAACATTAAAAACTGCAAGAGCACTTGAATGAAATGCAGTATCTGTGAGAAGAATCCCAAACGATTCACATCTTTTATTGCATTCCTGTCCTGTTTCTCTCATCCTTTTTATCGCCATTAGAGGACAGGTTGAAAATGCTTATAAAGCATTTCAGTTTCACAACCCAAAATTGGCAGAGGCCACAAATGTGGAATTCATTAAGTCAGTGTTCAATTAATCCTCAAGCAATCCTGCCATGTCAGATGGTGAATGATTCTCCTTGATGTCACCACTGCCCTGATAGCTATCTGGTGCAATAAAACTTTTATAATTGGCAAGAAGCTTTGCTGCCTCTAATTGCACAGTCGAATCCTAAAAAACACGGCCATTCATTAGGAAGATGGATCAGGGATTGTAATTGACCGTGTTAAAGATTGAAACGTGGGTGAGATTGCTGCAGCGAGAGTTACAAAGCACTTACAGGAAGACACTGACTAAAGTCACATCTTTTGGAGAACACAGCATACACACATATGTTAGCATGATTTGACAGAAAAAGAAAAACAGTGGTAAAACTGCACCATTGGACAAGATTATAATCTTGACTGACCCCCTGTCTTTTTAAATGACAAAAAGGCATAGTAAAATATATCAATATTAAGTTATGTATTTGTAATCTACATTATGTGTCCTATAGGACATACTATAAATCCTATAAACGCTGACATAAAACTTTTCTTAGCTACAAATAAGACACCAAAATATGTGACAATATTTTTATAAAGACCAAACAGGGAGTAGTTTGATTTCTATGATCAAATAAACCCCATGAGGTCTATTTTGCTCTAGTGCATTGGCTGCACAATTAGCACTAAGCTCAAAAGCCCCTGGAGCTATAAGCAAGTTTAGTCACCTTCAAAATCCAATGGGGGAAATTAATGCTTAGTCAGAGTACAACATAAAGACACGAATAGTACTTATTACATAGCCACACTCATGCAGGTAAAGCCAAGTATGAAGTCACCCTGAAAGGTTTTGGCTAAGATCTTGCATTCAATCAGAAATGAACTGGATGGTCTGCATAATAAATGATGAGGGGCAGTGTAGCACAATGTGGCATACAGTTAAGTAAAAATATGTCTGCATCTAAAATTGCATACTTATATAATATTGTAGACAAGTTGTGAGTATATTGTGCACATAGTAGGATGTACTCGAACATGGACACTTTTTTTCAGGATGAACTGATAATGTGTTCCTAATAGATTCAGTACAAACATAATTACAAATAGGAGGAGCAGTATTTATTGTTTACAAAAGAAACATGTTTTTATTTATAGAGCAGCCACTCAATATAGACCACAAATACAACAAAGTGTGCCTAGGGTTGTGTATGTCTACTTTTTTTGCATTCTTTTTTGTTACATTTGACCAGAAAATAATATGGGCACTATAATTAAAAGGCGCTTAAAGGACCTCATTTAGTCTAGTAGCAGCACTGTGTCCCAACTTCATTTCTGCTCTTTCTGAAGTATAACAAACCCAAAACTGAAGTAAATATTTAAATCAAAACAAAATAATAAATTTAAAAAACAAACAGCAAAAAAAATAAAAACACCGGTAGTTCCCTCATCTGGAAAAGCTATTGTTGGTTTGAACTAGTTTACTAAGCAAAACAAACAAACAAACAAAAAAGTATTAGAGAGAAAGCTCTGCAAGCCATCTGGTTGAGATTATGAGCTCGAGTGATGTAGCTGAGGTTGAGGAGACATTCAGACATTCACTATTTTGAAAATGAAAAATTACTTCCTTTTTCCAGAAGCCCAGTTTTGTTCAGTGTTTCTGGAGGCATTATGATTTTGGCCACACCCATTTCTGGTTCAAATCCAGACACAGATATGAATATTTGGAGCATTAATAAATACAATTAGTGTAGGGATTTGACGGTGAGGACATTTTATCAGCGGTTAATCGACGTGTGACAACACTGGTAATACTGGTATAATACCGGGTTTGGGCTTTTCCCTCATTTCCCCCTTGCTTTTAAATCACTTATGAATGTGTGTGCGGTCGTACAAATTTTCTTTCGCTTTCGAATTATCAGCAATTTGGGGGCAGCAATTGCTTGAATGGTGGGCTCCTTATTATTCTTAATGAAAAACACAACAACAACAAAACAGTACAATGACAAACTCACTTATATTAAACATAGAACTTTTGAAACCATATCTTTCATCATCGTCTTGTCAGTCAGCTCGCCTCATTCGTATTACGTGATAAATGAAATCTGATCTGTTCTGTGACTCTGACTCATTCGGGTCATGCTGAACTGAGCAGATGCTTTCAGTTTTTAATTATAGCATCTGTTCTGTAACTGAACTAAATGAATTTTATTACTATAAAAAAGAAAAACGACAGTGAGGGTGGTGCCCCGGTGGGCAAGTGATGTAATCGGTGTGTAGCTAAACACCATGTAACACCGTAAACACAGACTATCACAGCAAGCCTAGATTAGTGGCATTATGTTACATCCCGAATACAAAGTAAATGATTTTAAGTACAGGTCATTGTAATTGATTTGACATAGATTTGATGGAACATTTTGAGGAGAAGGTATTGCAACAGAGATTGTCTGCATTTGCATGGAATTTTGCAGATCAACATGGAAATCTACCAAGCAGGGATTCTCCATCACTGATCTGCTCACTAGTGCATGCAACTTTTAATCCTCCAGGTGCACAGAAAGTCCACAGGCAAGTAGGTTAACAGAGCATAATGTCCATGTGAGCTTGTACGTACGCATAGTTACACATCAGGTATAATACCAGCCTCGCTCTAGCCCACATAATCTTTAACTGTTACCGAAGATGGTAGATGGGAGCTTTGTGGTGGTGCTTTAGTTGCTGCTAAATGTAATGAAAGATAATACAAATTCTTGTAGTGCAAGGATATGTACTTAATCCCAAACCCCCCATACCCCAACCAAAAACACACCCCTGGTCTTATTTAATGAGGCATTACAGTGTAGCACATATCTACATCTACATAGTCACTTGACCCAGCTGTCACAAGTTCCACAATGGTACAATTTGTGTGACTCTGAATTATACTCTCAGATGATTGACTGTGGGCTCAGGGTGCCCTAATATAATAAGTCTTGCCATATCTTTCTTGCCAAGACTGACCTGACAGCTAAGCCCTTCTCAATGAGGAATCTTATAATCATAATTTCTATTTCTGTAGATTAGGACTGTTGCTGTCTCTGTCACTGGTTCATTGTATTTTGAAGATGACAGTAAGGGCTGTAATAAATTTAGACTGTGGATAAATTCTGGTTTTCGATACAAAGGATCTTGAGGAATAGGATGTTTCAGATGGCTGTCTTTTTTAATTCTTGCAAAAGATGAAAAATAGTTTCATAAGAAATGTTCTGTTTCTCAAGAAATGAATGTACTACAGCAGACTGTTTTCTATTTTCTTCTATACACCAGAATTATTCTCCCTCAATATGTAGGTTTTTCAATTGTATGCATTTATTAACAAATATATTACATTTGTTGCAATACAATGTATGACTACAGATAAAGTGCTCAGGCGTATTCACCACAAACAAGATTAGACCATGCATTTCTATACATGTACTTGTATTCTCAAATTTCATTAGTCATCAATTTGGACAGTAGTGTGGGCTGTAATTGAAGTCACAGGTTTCTATTAGCGTGCTCATTCTAATGCTTTATTTTTGCTATACTAGCACCACATACTGTACATAGTGACTTCTATAGTGGATGCTCCACAAAATCTAATAAATAAGTCTAATGCTGAACAGATGTTAAAAATGTGTTGCATTTAACAAAGAAAAACACATAATATGTTAATGCTTTATGTAAGGAGATATTTATTTAGCATGGAAGGAATTTTAGAATAGTCAGTTAGATTTCTGAAATGGGAAGGTCTTTAGGGCAGAGGTTGGTGAGGGAATGAATATATATATATACACACACACACATATATATAAATTTACTTAGCCCATTTGAAATATGTAAATCTGGAACATGTCTGCTTGTCCTCAAAATATAAAGAACATAGCAAAGAGTATTTTCTGTAGGAGGTAAAAAAAAAAAAAAAAAAAAAAAAAAAACAGTGCAAGAAAGCCTGGTGCTTCTATTGCAAACATTTACTATAAGCAACAGAGTTTGATAATATAGGTGATTGATGAACAAAAGAAAGGGAAAAAAAAACTCTTATTATTGCATGTGATGGAGAAAAGGAACAAGGATCATAGTGAAAAAGAGAGTGCAACACTCCTTCCATAGTCTTAGTTATGACCTGAATATGAAGTTGTGCTATTCGTAGCTGGGATTTAAATTAGCTCCTAACCAACTTTTATGCCTTCGAAAACGAGATGATTAAAGTGTTGTGAAAGTCTTGTGACAGAGTACGGTGTACGGGAGGATTAAATTGTCAGAAGACATAAGGGGAATATTACACTAAGAGAGCTCCAATACGCACATCTCACAACGCCTATTTGCTACAGTGGACAGTCTCTGTATTTGGTACTGTTCAGGTGAAAACAGTATGTTCATCCTGTTACCTACTTCATATACAGCCATGTGAAAAAATAAGTACACCCCATGGATATTGTTGGCTTTTCTGACATATTTGTACAAGCAAACATTTGATCATCTTTGATACAGTGCCTATTAATAAAGTTGATATACATGCCCACAAAGAAAAATAGGTTTTTCAATCATTAATTCAACAGAAATATCAACAGATGTGATATTCTTCTATGGAAAAAATAAGTACATCCTTGGCCTCAGAAGTTTGCGTTGTATCAGAATTAACTTTGCGGTTTGCATAATTGTGCCCCAGTCTCTTTCATTGGCTTGCTGGAATTTTTGACAACTCTTCCATGTAATATTCTTTCAATTGCAAGATGTTTGAGGGTTTACTTGCATGCACTACCCGGTTAAAATCTCCCTACAATATTTCAATTCAATTCAATTTTATTTGTATAGCGCTTTTTTACAAGAGACATTGTCTCAAATCAGCTTTACAGAAACATAAATGCGTTATACAGATTTTAAAAATGCGAATTTATCTCAATTGAGCAAGCCTGTGGCGATGGTGGCAAGGAAAAACCCCCTAAGATGTTAAGAGGAAGAAACCGTGAGAGGAACCAGACTGAGAAGGGAACCCATCCTCATCTGGGTAACAACAGATAGTGTGAAAAAGTTCATTATGGATTTATATGAAGTCTGTTTGGCCTTAGAAGCAGCTGTAATCCCAGCAATCTGGAATTGGAGTAGATGAGAGCTCCATCCAGAGGTAGGGCATCCAAAACGGACCAGGCAGGTCCGGAGAGTAGAAAGTATCAGGATCTCTAGTATCTCTATAAAATTATATGTGGCTCGACAGAAGGAGATAGGGAGAGAAAAGATTATTAGGACTGTGCTTAGCATAACAGAAAGTCTAGTCAGGGTAGGCTTGAGTAAACAAATACGTTTTAAGCCTAGACTTAAACACTGAGACTGTGTCTGAGTCACGAACAGTAATTTAAGACTGTTCCATAGCTGTGGGGCTCTATAAGAGAAAGCTCTTCCCCCTGCTGTGGCCTTCACTATTCGAGGTACCGTCAAATAGCCTGCATCTTTTGATCTACGTAGGCGTGGCGGATCATAGAAAACCAAAAGGTCGCTTAGATACTGTGGTGCAAGACCATTTAGAGCTTTAATAGTTAATAATAGTATTTTATAATCAATTCGAGATTTCACTGGGAGCCAGTGCAGTGTGGATAAGATCGGGGTGATGTGGTCGTATCTTCTGGTTCTAGTTAGGACTCTAGCAGCTGCATTCTGGACTAACTGGAGTTTGTTGTCCACCTACTGGAACATCCAGACAATAAGGCATTACAGTACTCTAGTCTAGAGGTGATGAAAGCATGAAATAATATTTCTGCATCATGTAGTGACATTATATTTCTTATCTTAGAAATATTTCTGAGATGAAAGAAGGCTATCCTAGTAATATTATCTACATGAGCATCAAATGAAAGACTGGGGTCAATAACCACACCAAGGTCTTTTACTGCTGCACATGATGAAACAAAGTCCATCCAGAGTTACTATGAGATCAGAAAGCTTACTTCTAGCTACACGTGGTCCTAATACAAGTACTTCTGTCTTATCAGAATAAAGTAAAAGGAAGTTAGTTAGCATCCAACGTCTAATGTCCTTTAAGCATTTCTCAACTTTATTAAGCTGCTGTCTGTCCTCTGGCTTCGCTGAAACATACAACTGTGTATCATCAGCATAACAGTTGAACCTGATTCCATGTTTATGAATAATTTGACCCAGAGGTAGCATATATAAAGTAAAAAGCAGTGGGCCTAAAACAGAACCTTTTGGAACACCAAATTTAACCTTGGTATGCATGGAGAAGTCTCCATTTACATCTACGAACTGATTGGTCAAGTAAGACCTGAGCCAGGAGAGGACTGTTCCCTTAATGCCAACAACATTTTCTAATCTATCAAGGAGAATAGTATGATCTATAGTATCAAAAGCTCCTCTAAGGTCAAGTAACATAAGCAGCGAGACACAACCCTGATCAAAGGCCAGTAGTAGGTCGTTTACTACTTTAACTAACGCCGTCTCTGTGCTATGATGAGGTCTAAATCCTGACTGATACATTTCATGAATGTCATTCCTATGCTCATACTTGCATAGCTGCTTTTCTACAACCATTTCTAAGATCTGGAGGTGAAGGGGAGATTTGAGGGGAGGTCTATAGATGGACAGTTGAGAGGGGTCAAGGTCAGGTTTTTTAATCAGGGGTTTAATAACTGCTAATTTAAGTGATTTAGGTACATAGCCAGTGCTAAGGGAAGAATTGATTATAATTCAATGGGATTCAAATCCCGGCTTTGACTAGGCCATTCCACAACCTTCCATTTCTTCTTTGTGAACCATTCCTTGGTGGATTTGCTAGTGTGCATAGGATCAGTATCTTGTTGAAAGATCCACTTTTGGTTCAACTTCAACTTTTGGACAGATGGCCTCACCTAATCTTCAAGCACTCTTTGAAATAATGCAGAATTCATAGTTTAATCAATGAATGCGAGCTGTCCAGCCCCTGAGGAAGCGAAGCAACCCCAAAGCATAACATTTCCACCACCATGTTCACAATTGGTATGGGGTGCTTCCCCTGAAAAGCAGTCTTTGATCAGTGCCAAACATTTCTGCTGTTACTGTCGGCACACAACTCTATCTTTGATTCACCTGTCCAGAGCACATTATATAAAAAGGCCTGGTCTTTGACTATATGCTCATTGGCAAACTGTAGTCTTGCTCTAATGTTATTTTTAGACAGCAAAGGCTTTTTCCTGTCATGCCTCCCATGCAGGTCAAATTTGTGCTATCTCTTTCTGATTGTAGAGGCATGCACTTTGACACCAACAGTTGCAAGACTTACTAGCAGATACTGCAATAAAATGTTGGGGTTCTTGGTGATCTTTTTGCCTAAGACGGTCTGCTCTTGGTCTGAATTTACTGGGACGGCCAGTCCTGGACAAACTGGCAGTCATTTGAAATCTGTGCCACTTGTACATGATTTTAAAGGCCTTACAAAACTCTTTAGATGTTGGCATGATGCCACCACACACTTCAATAACAAAGGGAAAACTGGACACTAGATATGAGAGGGGTATAAATAAGACAGGTTCCACATGCACTCTAAACAGGTTCTAATCACTGGCACCCAATCTTGAACACCAGATTCTTATTTTATTGATTTGAATGTGTGATAAATGTAGGGATGCATTTACTTTTTCCCATGTGACCAATCTGTTTTTTGTTACTTTAAACTGTGAAAATTACTACAAAATATCAGTTTTATGCGTCCTTTGATAGAGTGTATCACCTCTATTAATAGGCACTGTTTCAAAGAGGATAAAATGTTTGTTGTTGTCCAAATATGTAAAAAAAAAAAAAAAAAAATTCCAAGGACTGTACATATTTTTTCACATGACTGTATATGGTGGGTCTGGGAAAATTCATTGGGTTTGGATGTAAAAAAAAAAAAAAAATGCATGTAAAAAAAAAAGATTTGGAACAATAATATACTTTGACATCTTTACTAAATGCCAAATGGTGTTTACCTCAGGTGATGAGACAGATACTGAAGACAATTGAAATTTCATTGTCAGTGTCCATGAGACATGAGACAAAAAACAGGCAGGCAAATCAAAACAGGATGGAAATGAACAAATCAGAACCAGAAAACACAGCACTAGAAAACAGGGTTTGGAAATGATGGACAAATAGCATGATAAGACAGAAACAGAAGGGTGTAAATAGTTTAACTAATTAAGGGCTTTACAGAGAACAGGATAATCAGCCAGTGGCAAGAGTGGAGACAGAACAGGAAAAGCAGTATAAGTTTACTAAAACATGTTGCTTTCAATATACTAGATAAAATTGATTATTTGAAATGTTTTCCAATGCACCATATATACAGTCCCTTCTGAAATTATTGGAACAGCAAGGCCAATTCTAAATTTTTCACTATACTTTGAAGACATTTGGGTTTGAGATCAAAAGTATATGAATATGAGATGATAGATCAGAATTTCAGATTTAATTTTCTTATATTTACATCTAGATGTGTTTTTACATTAAAACATGGCATCTTTGGTGGAAGACCACCCAACTGTTAGGCAAGCAAAAGTATTGGAACAGATAGTATAGGAACTTCACCCTTGCCCTGTGAAAATGGTTGGTTATGTCACTTACTGTGACTCATGTTTTTTTTTTTTTTTTCTTGACACCTCTCACAATGTTTCTTTCATCAACTGCTGTTGTTTTCCTTGGCCGACCTGATAGGTGTTCCCTCTTTTTCTCAGGTTCAAAATGGCCTTCTTTTCTGCTATAGACAGCTCTCTGGTCTTCATGTTGGCTTATCCTTTTTAATAAAAATGCACTCTTCACAGGTGGAACCTAGGGCTCATACCAAGAGTAGATATTCAGAGCTATTAATTCTTTAAACAATTAATCTAACAGGACACACTTGGGTAGCAAGAAACACCTATCAATCACATGTTCCAATATTTTTGACCACTTGAAAAAAATGGGTGGGTTCAAATAAAAGGTGCCATATTCTAAACTGTTTTTAACACATCTAGAAGTAAATATGAAGACATTGTATGAACGCCTGATCTGTCGTCTCATTCATATTTTTGATCTCAAACCCAAACGTATTTAATGCACAGTGAATTGGCCTTGCGCTTCCAATACTTTCAGAGGGGACTGTATTGTCATTCTGTCCAATGCACATACTGTATCTTTATACCATGGTAATTATGCTCCCCCCCCCCCTACAGTTGATGGACAATTTGGACATTCATTGCAATTAGGTTTCCACTGAATACAAATAAACCATGTGCTACATGTATATTATTTGTAGTGCTGGTTATCTTGCAGAATTCAGTGTGCGGTGATGGCTGTGGAATGAGATGCTCCCCAAACATAGCTTTCCTATCAGCTGGGGAATTGCAGTTGGCCCAGGTTCAGCCGGCCTCAGCTGGTCAGCCTGTACAATAGTTACCTCTCTCCTTACTGCAGAATTGACCTCAACAGATTCACTCTGAATTGTCCTCAACAGAGTCACTCATCTGAAGTCAGCCTGCCAAAACTGATCTTGCTTTAGATTTATCAGCAACTGTGCTGTATCACTTTCATTTCCAAACCTTAAACAGTCCATCAGGTGATGGTAAGTTAGTGTAACTTTAAAATCAGGGATTTTCAGTTCAGCTTCAAGACTTACCAACCCTGAAGTAAACTCTCCAGCAACACCATTCCACAGTCACAAATGCAATCACACAACACAAACATATCAGATTATATATTCAAATGTATCCAAAGTGAAAATCAGTGATGGAGTTGAAAAGACTACACAGCAAAGTCTCCAAGAGGCAGCTCTTATAAACAGTGATGGCCTGTCAGGATATTTAATAGGAGAACAAAAAAAAAAACCTATTACCCATCACTAAATCTGGATTGTTATTATTGTTATAATAATAATTATTATTATTGTTATTATGAGACCATTATGCTTGAGCATTATAGCATGGGGTTTCATCGTTGGCATAAAATTATTACTAAGACAAAAGGCAACACTATTTATCACTGTTATTTTTAGTCAAGTGTTTCAAAATGATGATATATCTCTCCCAAATAAAAAGTCTGGGCGACAGCAAAGATGCACTTGCTGTTAGCCAGCTCTTTGTTCAAACCATACAATACATATTTTTCTATAGTTTGTCCATTTGTGTAATTTGTATTTTGATTGGACAATATTTTCTTTGTATGTTTATTTCTAGTTTTCCAAAAGTCATTTTGAAAAATCAGTGATTGAGCTATTCACCTCTTTTAAGAGATAGAAACCTTTTTTAAAATTTAATATCCACCTCTATTTTTATTTTCAAAAATAATTAAATTATATGTTTCTACATTAAAAACAATACTATACAGATCAGTAAACAGTAATAAATGAAAGAAAGTCAATACTTGGTGTGACGACCCATTGCTTTAAAAAAAATGTAGTCTCAGGTACAATTTGTGCAGTTTTATAAGGAAATTAACTGCCAAGTTTTACTGAGCATCTTGCTGAAGCAGCCACAGTTCTTCCGGAGACTTTGACTTTTGACTTTGACGTTCTATTTATTTTTGCAGCATAACCCAACAGCTTTCATTATGTTTTGTCTATTTTTTTTTTTTTTTCTGAAAAGCGGTCTTTTATGCTATATGATGCTTTCTTTACTGACCTACAAACATTTTTCTGTAACATTTAATTTTGTGCTGGAAAACAAATGTTCAAAAATCTAAAATGTTTTTGTACGTACTGACTCAATAATGTAAAAGTTATAAAATAAAAATCTATAGCAAAGTTTGTACTAAAAATAAATAAGGTGCCTAAGACTTTGTGTACTCTTGTACGAATATAATTATACAGTCTGGGCTGAAAGGAAATCAGCCCCAGCCTGACTACTCTGGGTATTTTTACTTATTGTAAATGGTCTGCACTTATATAGCACTTTTTTAACCTTAGCAGTTCTACAAAGTGTTTTACACTGTTTCTTATTCACCCATTCACACACACACACACGCACACACACACGCACACACACACGCACACACACACGCACACACACACACACGCACACACACACACGCATGCACACACACACCACCAATGGCTGCAGAGCTACCATGCAGGGCACTAGCTTGCCATAAGGGGCAACTTGGGGTTCAGCGTCTTGCCCAGGACACTTCAAACCACCAATCTTATGATTAGTGGACAACCCACTCTACCAACTGAGCCACAGCCTCTCCCAGCTGATGGTGCTGTTGTTCTTGGTCCATTAAAAGTTACAAAAAATGATTCCCGTTTTACAACATATGATGAAATTATATTATGTGGATGCCACAAATTTACTCTTTATTTTTTTTTGTAACAGAGGGAAGCCATCCCTGTATATTAACACCATATACAGTTGTGCCCAAGAGTGTGCATACCCCTTGCAGAATCTGCAAAATCTTCATACTGTAAATTGTTAGTATTTTGTCTTCTGGGAGACATGTAACTATATTATTTAGAATCTGAAGGGCTGTACTAAATAATTTTTTTTTAAAAGTTCTTTAAACAAAATAATTACAATTTACACTGATCATCCTGTTAAAAAGTGTACATCCCCCTGCCTCTTAATGTATCATGTTACCTTCTTGACCATCAGTGAATGATTGCAGCTTATGTAACAGTTGTGTACGAGTCCCTCAGTTGTCCTCAGTGTGATAAGAAGGATCTGAACATCATATCGCCACGGCTGGAAAGGGGTCAAATATGCAGAATATGCTGTAAAAGCAAAGAATGTGCAGGACCTGGAACAACAGTGGGCAGTTTAACTGCTCAGGACAAACAAGGGACTCATGAACAACTATCATAACATTAAAAAAATAAACAGTTGTGGATCATCCAGGTAACAACACACAGTATTAAGAATAAAGGGTATGTAAACTTTTGAAAGCGGTAATTTTTTAAAAAATAAATTCAGCTATTATCTTGTCTTGTGGACTATATGTAAACATCTATTATGTGAAATGCTTATGGTTATGCTTATGCTTATTCAGGACAGTACTAAATTTAAAAAAAAAAAAAAAAAAAAAAAAAAAAAACTACATAGATTTTTTTTTTATGATCCCTCTTATTTTGTTAACAGTATTAAGATTTAGCAGATTCTGCAAAGGGGTATGCAAACTTTTGGGCAAAAGTGTATATTGATTTTGCTGTGTAGAACATGGTATATTGACTTCAATCAATGGATCAGATTTTGCTCATGAATGCATTAAGAATACCATATTGTCTGTACACATTCAGGTTGAAGATTATGTGTGGCTTGTCTCAAACGGAGCAGGGATTTTTCTCTGCACATATGACTTGTGTCACCGAGTACAGAATTTACAATAAACTGCTATACAATTGATGTTTTACTGCAGTCACTCTATTGAATCCAGCAGTGGTTCTTGATGGAAAATTACCACACAATGCTTGAAGTTCTTAGTTTCTAATTAGAGTGGAACCAGATTGTGGCTATTTTTTTTTTTTTTTTTTTTTTTTTTTTTGTATTACAGCCAAGATCCAAATGAAATTAAATTTAATGTAAAACAGCGTGAAACTTTTAGATAAGCATTGACTATAACTTTCAGTGTTCCAAGTAATTAAAGGCCCAGGAGATTGCCTGGACCAAAGGAAATATTTTCTTTATAAAAGTGAATTCTTTATGAATGTTTTGACAAAATACCTCATAACCCTCCCATGCATTTTGGGAAAGCCTCATGGAAAGAAATTCAGATATGATTTTTATTTTTATTTTTTTTATTTATTTTTTTTTAAATAGAGAAATTGGACAGGTGTCTCATTCTCATCCTGCACCCAAGATAGGCTTTTCAGAATCTACTACAACTCTGACCATGATAAAGATGAATAACAGGCTTAATAAATGTTCTTCATTTGTTCTTTATTTATTGAGTTTTTCAATGTGGCTTTTGAAGTTTATATCTGTGCTGGTAATACGGACAACCTAAATGATGGTAATACATTTAAGCAGTTTATACAGTATAAGGCTAAATTGTAAGATTTCCCTGCAATGCGTTGTGAGGAAAAAAAGAAAGTTAATTACTACCTAATGATTTCAAAAGGCTTTATGCACTATAAATTGTTATAATTAATGGAGTTTGCCACCTTGATTTAACAGGGCTGTGCAGTTTAATTTAAATCCAGTTCAATTCAGGAACAAGGTTGTCTTCATTATTTTCTCATCATGCCAAAATATTTACCAGTGATTAAAATTTTAAAAATTAAACGTGTACCGCAATGGCTCACGTTGTATTATGTAAGTTGTGTAGTTTTATTTATAGCACAGCACTGTTAAGGTCTTAGGTGTTGACTGATTTTTTGACAGGAGCTCAACTGGAAGAAAAATCACAGGTTTGTGTTAATGCATTTGTTCCAATATATTATTATTTCTTTATAGAAACAACAGCCAATGGGTGGACACTTCACATTACCTAAGGCTAACAAAAGACTGTTTATACAGTGGTGCTTGTGAATGCAAGTTTGTGAACCCTCCATAAATATGACCTAAAACATCATCAAGTTTTCAGACATGTCCTAAATGTAGATAAAGAGAACCCAAATAAACAAATGAGACAAAAATATTATACGTGGTCATTTATCTATTAAGGAAAATTATACAATATTAAATATCTGTGAGTGGCAAAATTATGTGACCCCTCCAGGATTAGCAGTTACAGATGTGGCCATTAAAAGTACACTTCAAAGGAAACAGGACGATTTCATGCAAAATCACGTGGAATCACGTGCATGCTTTGGGCACAGGAAATATGAGACCAGGAAGGGCAGTCATGTTTCATTTGAATAAATACAGCTTGCTAGTAGATACAATAGTTCTTCATGAACATGTACTGTAAACACATACGTTCTTTTACCAACCAAACGGTGCTGTTTCTTGTTCTGAAGCCCATGATCTGCTTGTGCTTGACCCGTGGATCTGTGAACCTCACTCAGAACCGTTTTTGCAACAAGCAGCAGAGCATATTAAACATTGTCGAGTCTGAAAAAAATGGAATGTGTGGTCGGTAAAAGGTAAAATTAGAGTCAGATTTTTTCAGTCAATGAGATGACAATCAAGCGTGAGTGAGCATCTTGTTTTATTTATAAAACAGGGATTTACCAGAGTCTGATCTTCGCAATCATGTATCATGGCACAAACAAAGGAGATTTCTGAGGAGCTTAGAAAAAAAGAATTGTTGATACTCATCAGGCTGGAAAAGGTTACAAAACCATCTCTAAAGAGTTTGGACTCCACCAATGAACAGTCAGTGGAGGAAATTCAAGACCATTGTCAACCGACAAAGATCACTCCAAGAACAAGACATGTAACAGTCTGCAAGGTCACAAAGGAACCCAAGATAACTTCTGAGAAACTAAAGACCTCTCTCACATTGGCTAATGTTAATGTTCATGAGTCCACCATCAGGAGAACACTGAACAACAATGGTGTGCATGTCAGGCTTGCTAGGAGAAAGTCACTGCTCTCCAAAAAGAACATTGCTGCTCCTCTGCAGTGTGCTAACAATCATGTGGACACACCAGAAGACTATTAGAAAAATGTTTTGTGAAGGATGAGACCAAAATAGAATTTTTGGTTTTAATGAAGTGTTATGTTTTGAGAAAGGAAAACATTGCATTCCAGCATAAGAACCTTATCCCATCTGTGAAACATGGTGGTGGTAGTATCATGGTTTGAGTCTGTTTCGCTGCATCTGAGCTGGGATGATTGTCATCATTGATGTAACAATGAATTCTGAATTATACCAGCCAATTCTAAAGCAAAATGTCAGGACATGAACTGAAACAACTGTCCATGAACTGAATCTCAAAAGAAAGTGTGCCATGCAGCAAGACGACAACCCTAAGCAGATGAGTTGTTCTACAACAGTACATTAATTTATTAATTTAATACACATAACCTTCTCAGTACATTTGGCACGTTTAGTTTATAACATTGGCCCCAGTCTGAGATCACATGCGTGATACCAAAATTCTGTGTAATCTAAATTATAATCTTTCAGCCATTTCAGATTATTGCTTTTTGTTTACGCAATAGACAAAAACATAATGATTGGGATCATCTAAAGGTTATCCATTAAGCCCATGGTTGGGGATAATCTGGATGGATTGGGTTGGCTGTAAGGACACAGATAAGAAGAATGTGAGCAGCAGTAACATTGCAGAACACTTGCTGCAGCATTGGAGGCAGATATGAAAACAAATATAAAGATTGGACTGCTGAGAAATGCAACTTTAGTTAAAGTAGAGCCTATTTTTCGTAATCAGCATCATGTTGATCCAGCTCACCAGGGACTCTACTGGACAAATTCCTTCTCTGCTTCTCTCATTGTTCACATTTGTTACAGAAAGGATTTTTCTTTTTTCTTTTTTTTTAATCAAAGAGAATGAACTTTCACTGTTATTGTAGATTCACCCTTTTAAGTTGGTGTCAGTCAGGCACTTTTTGCTATGTCGTTATCAGAAAAAAAGTCATGGACTTTTTGCTGTGTCGTTATCAGAAAATTAGAAATGGAGCTTTGCATGGCAGATACAGATAAAGTACTGGAGAGTCTTAACAAGGATAAGGTCAAGTTCATATTAATAAGAGAAGCACTCTGCAAGAAATTGGTAAGAAATGATCTTATGCAATAAACTTCACTCCACATAAGAATCTTATTCTTTTTCAGCGTTTTTAATGTACTTGGCTCATTGTCCAAAAATATGCTTATGTAGTTAATCGTAAAAGCATATTGTAGCTACAGGGAGGGAATACCAAAAGGCTCCATACATAGGGGAAATTAAAACTTTTCAGCGACATGTCTTCTAAACGTTTTCATATATATATATATATATATATATATATATATATATATATATATATATATATATATATATATATATATATATATATATATATATTTTTTTTTTTTTCTCAGATAGCCTTTATGAATGCCTTTGACAAAAGAAGAACATATTGATATCATTCTCATGGCTGGATTGGGAAGCTGTTGCAAGGTTACAATGGACTTTTACAGGAAACATGGAAAGAGCATTACTCAATACACTGTTGCCAAACTTATTAACAAATTCAATACACTGTTGCAAAACTTATTAACAAAAAGGCTGCAAGCGGTACAGACTGAGAAGTGGACATCCACAAACATCCACTGACGAAGGCACAACCGACGTGGTGCTGGCAAACATAGTCCCCTATTCATAGAAATTGTACATAGTACAATGAATTATTCAGTATCTACATTAAAACTCATACGTAAGATAGTTATATGGAAGGAATATAATTCTGGAGAAAGTTAACTGTGGTTACCGATACATGACTCACCAATCTAAATTCATGGTTTATTCTAAATACTGTTTATAAAAACTGGGACAATTATTCAGCAACCGTAATCTCGGTCAGTGTCAGAGTGGAACTGGAGCCTAACATGAACACTGGGTGCACAGTGAGAATACACCCTGATTGGGGTGCACACACATTCACACATAGGGGCAATATAGAGTAGCCAATCCCCCAGCATGTTTTGGGGAGGAAATCTAGGGGATAATAGTATGTAATTAGTATGCAGTATTAAGGATAACTACATTACAGTATGAGGGTATCAGAATTAACTACAACCTACTTTTACAACAACTACAGCTAATCCCTCCAAAATCACTGTCTATGATAAGCAACTAATTGAAAAGCACTGAAGAAACACTTGGCTACATAATTACTGTACTTAAGGTTTATGGAATTAATTTGTTTATACAGAACTATGATACTTGAGGTATTTAAACTCTAACTGAACTCCTTCAGTGTACTGGGGATTTAAAGATGCTTTTTAAAGACAATAAACACCCATTTTAATTAAAAGGTGAACTCGGGAGTGAACTCATTGTAAACAAAACTGCTTAAAAGCTTTCAAAAAAAACATGATTAAATACTGTGGCCACATCATATTCTTCTGCTTTGCATTCATGTGACAATGCACATAAGATAATCCTTTTACCAGGGAAGCTTATGAGAAAATTAAAAAGGAAAAATGACACCCAGTCTCTTATTTAAAATTTAAAAACTTTTATAAACGGTATTACTGCTAATACAGGTATAAGATAATGTTCCATTTATGACAAATCAAGCCTAAAAATTTAGAAATTATATTGCCATATTTTATGGATTTTTTTTTTAATTGAAAGGATTTTTCATGACAGCCCAGGAGAAGAATCATGAAAAGTGTGAAACAAATGTGTGATATTTTCCCTCAAATGGCAATTAACTTGATATTTCATTAGGTTACTGAAGGCTTGTTTCTTTCTTTGGATCTTGCTCTCATCACCTTGCTCTGTCCTTGGACCCCTATTGAAGTGACAGTGAGCTCTGGTCTGGATAACATAATTCAGCCAAAGCCATCATTATGATCCCCTCCATAAGCCCTCCAGTCAAATTAAAGATTTAAGCAGTAATTCTACCTCATTGTCAGTCCACACACTTGAAATTTATGTTTGCCATTTTGCCATGTTCATTTCAAAATCTTCAGCCATATTGCTTTTTGCATTAACCACCTTAACCACACTCCTTAACTATTCTTGAGGTGTTTGACAGAACAGTTTGTAACATACTATCGCCACATATTGGGAAAGCATGCATTTTTTTCATGTTTGGTTTCATATGGACAGAATTTATTTATTAATTTATTTTTTTGAGAAGTAAATAGCACTTATTTTGAAAGTCACTTTAATAAGTAATAAGCCCCTTTGTGAGTATCAAAACTTCATCAAGATCATATTAAAGGGCTAGCTGGCTTGGCTTTCTACCACTAGACAATTGCCTGAGCCATATGACTGAAGACCTGTACACTTTTTATACTCCTGTCTCCCATTTCCACTGACCCCTGGAGAAATAAGTGCTCAGGCCTTGCCATTGATAAATGAAGATTAAAACCTTTCCAGTCACAAAAGTCTACTAGTTTGGTGAAATAAAGATTGACTGAGGTATGAGAAAGTTCACATTGTCCCAGTTTGACACAGATACATAATGCAGGTACAGAAGTAAATTAATGTTCTAATTCTAGAAGGGTCTATATAGTAGACATAAATATTTATATTTAAGCTATAATAGATAATTACATATTGTTAAAAATTACTGCCATGCTAGGCAAAACTGACAAAGACAGTCTTTCAAGCAAAAATATACAACAAAAGCTGGGCTATTTATGAGGAATGTGATAAATAGAAACAGGTGCTTGTGATTAGAAGTCCAGGGAACTACAAGAAGGTAGTGAATAATCTGAGGAATCATGTGATTGGGTCTGTACTTCATTGTTTGACTGAGGATTCTTGGAATCAGTGTTCATGTTGATTCATGGTACAGCACACATACTTTATAACACAATATACTATAAAAGCCCCTGAAACTTTTTGGCATATGTGGTCAAAAATGACAAAAATCTGTCAAATTATACATTAATATAGATTATAGAAAACTTTCTGCTATAGTCTGAGCTGCTATACATTTCTGGAGAACATGCTGTTAAAATTCTATAAAAAGAATTGCATCCTTGTCATCACTAACTTCCATGCAATAATCAGTTCAAATATTCATCTAAAGCCAGAGTACACAATACCCATATCCATAGTATAAAAAAAATCAAAGAATGTAAAATATGTAAAATGTAAAATGTGGATTTTATGTTTTTTGAGTTGTATTAAACTATACACTGCCAACACTTTACTTACAGTTTTGTTTGTTTTTAAAGAATTCTTACTTGCAGTTATAGCTTTTTAGCATTTTAGCTTTAAGAGGTAATCACATAATAAAAAGAAGCTATTATTTGGATTAATGTGGAGCAAGTTCATATGGACCATAACAATTATTAAAGTGTAACTGGTTATTTGATTGTTTTATCAGTAAAAAAAAAAAAAAAAAAAAAAAAAAAAAAAAAAAAAAAAGGGAAAATAAATAAATAAATATATAACTAACTAACTAAATAAATAAATAAAGTGCCCACGTGGCATTAATATAGCACAACAAAAACAAAAAATCTGAATTCTTGGATAGGGCTTCAATTTCTGCCTGCCTGAGACCAGGCTTGGTTTTCTTTCTGCCTGCCTTTAACCTTTGAGGTTACTCATAATTATTTGGTGGATACCTCACAACAAGCCATTTATATCACCAAGTGCCTGCTCACCCAGCATGCTGGACCTTCCACCAGTTTCAAAATAGCCAGTAAGTTACAACACAGAATTACGAGGCCATTCATCCACTGGGGGAACCAGGGACATAAATATAAATCTGTATCTCCAAGCAAACCTGGAAAATATGACAGAACATCTATCCAAGGATTGGATATTTATTTTGTCCAAGAATTTTGGATATTATATTGCCAAAGACACTTTTCTTCCATACATATGAAACTAGAACATTTCCCAGGATACCTGTGACATCTGATGTGTGTTGTATGAAATGCATTGAATATGAATCATGCCTGGAACTTTGTATCATCAAAGAAAGTCTGACACTATAGTTTCACAAGCTAAACATCTTATGAATATACATAATTTTTGGTCTAAGGAGCAATGGTAGGGTTCAAATTGGAATTGTACCTCAGGACATTCCTTTCAACAACTAACCAATCAGCAGCACCAAATGAGGCCAGACAGGAAACAGGCACTTCTTATCTTAGAAGCTCAATTCTATCTCTGGTTTGGATATCCATCCACTCGGATTTTTTATCATCAGTCATGTTTTTGATGTTAACTCTGGCTGATATGTTTTTGAATTAAACTCCATTGTTCCACCCTTATCCTCACCTATGGTCACAAACTGTTGGTAGTGACAAAAAGAATAAGGTCTCCAGTACATGTGGTGGAATTGAGGTTCCTCCACAGGATTGCTGTGCTCAACAATAGTCATTGAGAAGATTGCTATAAGCCATTTTAAATGGTTTGGGCAAATTACAAAATGGTCACCTCCGACTAGCAGGATGGACCCAGGAGATTTTGCAGAGATTATATCTCACAGTTTGCTTGGAATGTCTGGGGATTCCAAGAGGAGCTGGAATCTGTGGCCAGGGATAGAGAGGTCTGGGCTGACCTTCTCAGTCTGTTGCCACAGCAACCCTGGAAAAGAAAATGGAGAATTAATTAAATTAATGAATGAGCATACCTTCTTTAATGTTGGCATGGAGGTTTGGGTATAACTAGATTGATACGTGCTGCTTAAAGATCTTCAGTTTAAGGATAAGCACTGGTCACTTAATATTATCTAAATTGTTGCCTTTGTCTCCGTGTAGGTCTGCCATTCATGTTCATACAGACTAGTTATCCACTTACAGTGGGGGAAATAAATATTGAACACGTCAACAGTTTTTTCAGTAAATATATTTCCAATGAGGCTATTCACATGAAATTTTCACCATACATTAGTATTAACTCAAGAAATCTGGAAATATAAAATAAAATTCACCACATTAATGACCATAATTAAAGTTATGTGTAATAAAGTGGAATGAATTAAAGTGGTCCAATTATTCGTGAACATGGAATTAGCTTCCACTGGTATGCTTATGACACACAGCTGTATGTTTCAGCAAATCCAGACAACAGACAGCAGCTTAATAAAGTTGAGGAATGTGTAACAGACATTAGACATTGGATGCTTATTAACATCCTTCTACTTAATTCTGACAATACAGAAGTACTTGTACTAGTACCACATGAGGCTAGAAGTGAGCTTACATAGTAACTCTGGCTGGCCTTTCTGTTTCATCATGAGCAGCAGAAACAGACCTTGGTATGATTATTGACTCCAGTATTTCATTTGACGCTCACATAGATAATATTACTAGGATAGCCTTCTTTCATCTCAGAAATATTGCTAAGATAAGAAATATAATGTCACTACATGAAGCAGAAAAATTTGTACATGCTTTTGTCTCCTCTAGGCTGGATTACTGTTATGCCTTACTGTCTGGATGTTCCAGTAGGAGCATAAACAAACTCCAGTTAATTCAGAATGCAGCTGCAAGAGTCCTTACTAGAACCAGAAAGTATGACCACATCACCCCTATCTTGTCCACACTGCATTGGCTCCCAGTAAAATTTTGCATTGATTATAAAATACTTCTATTGATCTATAAAGCACTGAATGGTCTCGTGCCACAGTACCTGAGCGAACATTTGGTGTTTTATGATTTGCCATGCCTATTTAGATCAAAAGGTACAGGCTATTTGTTGGTACCTTGAATAGTGAAGTCTACAGCAGGTGGAAGAGCTTTCCTTATAAAGCCCCACAGTTATGGAACAGTTTTCCAACTAGTGTTCGAGACTCTGACACAGTCTCACTGTTTAAGTCCAGGCTGAAAACATATTTGTTTACTCAAGTTTACCATGAATAGACTTTCTTCCATGCAAAGTACACAGTCTTATACATTACAGGACAGTAATCATACCTAACAATCTCTCCCTCTCTTTACCTCCCTCTCCCTCTCTCCTTCTGTAGAGCTACACATGATATTATGGAGATGCAAGTGATCCTGACACTTTCTGCTCTCCAGACCCGCGTGATCCATCCTGATGCCCTACCTCTGGATGGAGCTCTCATCAATTGGAGGCTACATTCTGCCACTGAGGATGACCCCAAGTAGTGCAGCCTGGAGATTGCTGAGGATGATGCCGCTTGAAGTACCATGCAAATGGAGTTCACATGGATATTCTCGCTGTGGTTGCTGGGACCAGGGTTGCTGCAATGACCTTAGGACTGCAATTATCATATACAGTTTTGCACTCAAGTCTCCTTTAGTGAACAGTGGATTAGTTCAGCAAAGCAGACTTCATAGAAAAACCCTAATGAACGTCCCTTTACTTTCACATTACCCAGATGAGGACGGGTTCCCTTCTGTGTCTTGTTCCTCTCAAGGTTTCTTCCTCATATCATCTTAGGGAGTTTTTCCTTGCCACTGCTGCTGCGACTTGCTCCTGTGTCCTGTGTTTATATATTTGAGTAAAGCTGCTTTGAGACAATGTCAATTTTTAAAAGCACTATACAAATAAAATTTTATTTAATTGAATTGAATTGTGGTTTATCTGATTTATGTAACCATCATCAAGTTATATATTATTCTGAGGTTATTTTGTCTATTTGACTTGTGCCCCATTTAATAGGATCATTATTGAAAATAACAATAATGTCTAATATTATAGAAATATATAGTAATTTACCCACACTGTGATGGTGTTTAATGACTGGCTGAATGAATGAATAAATAAATAAATAAATAAGAATGTACACCCTTAAATATCTCCAGTGAGCCACATGCCACACTGAGTCCTGTGTCTCTGAAGTCTGCCCTCATTAGTGCAAAGTTAGAGCTACTTTAAAGGCAGCTTTAATTTGACTGGAGGGCTTACGGAGGGGATCATAATGATGGCTTTGGCTGAATTATGGTATCCACACCAGAGCTCAGTGTCTGTGCTCATCACTCCAATAGTGGTCCAAGGACAGTGTAAGGTGAAGAGAGCAAGCTCCAAAGAAAGAAACAAGGCTTCAGCAGCCTAATGAAGTATCAAGTTAATTGACAATTGAGGGAAAATATCACAGCTTTGTTTTATGCTTCTTATGATTCTTCTCCTGGGCTGTCATGAAAATGATTCAAAAAAGTGTGGTTTTTATCTTAGGACAAATGTTGTGCATAGCATATTCTGACATGCTATTGACTGAGGGTTATAATAATAAAACCAAGTGAGGTTTCATGCAAATACTTTATCAAATAAAAAAGTACAGAGCACAAAGTAATGCTGCATTCAACTTACATAGGAAATGGGAAGTCGAAACTTGAAATAACATCATGTTTGACCTCTGTGTGTTCAACATACTACGTTTGTCTTTTTTAGCAACAAGCTAACCAGCCTCCTCAAAACAGTGAACTGTATAGTCAATGTTATAAATCTAACAAGTGAATATATATGTATAGTGATTCATCTAAAGCTTGTATATACACCATAACTACTTTAAAGGTAAGAAGTGCTACTTTGTTTACTATTTGACATCACTGCCTAAACTTAGAGGAACTACTGTGCCGTGTTAGTGGTACCTTGTAAGTGATAATTTTGCAAGTTTTAATAATGTAATTGGCACTTTTGACAGGAAGGCGCAAAAACAGTGAGGCCTGCTCAAAAGCATGTCTTTTTTGTGCTGTCAGAGCACATAAAGCTCATAAAAAGCTAATTTAACCGCATTTTTACTTTTACAGTTAGTACTGGTACTGTTCTAGTATAGTGACCTTCATTCATGCAACATTTTGGACTGAATTTGCAGCACAGCAATAACAACATGCAACATTGAGTAGCTTAGCAAGAAGAATGCAAGTAGCAAGCAGACAATAATGAGCACTGTTAACAAGAAGCTAACTGGCTAACAGTAGTGATAACTTTAATGTTACCTTCTCAAAACAGAGATTAGCATGGTCAATGTTATAGATTTAACCAAGTGCCTGTATAAAAACTGAAATAAAGCCAATACTGCTTCAAACTAATTTAATAGTAGAGAAGGGGGCCTTTTCATAGTGTGGTAGAAGATTACCCCAGGTTGATGAGATTTTAAGTTGAGGGTGTGTTTTCTGTGGCTTTTATCAGTTGTAGATATGGAATTATAAGTTGCAACTTTGCCTCAAAAGCAGTATAATAATGTGGTTAGCTGCCAGAGTGCTAGCACATTCATAAAATGCAAAGCCACAGTGGGCTTGAGCAGGTTGATGGTGTGACCAGTATTTTCAAAAATAAAATGTTGTCCTTTTCATATGAGCAATATGAGCTGTGAAAAAATTGTCTTTGCTGTTTAACCTTTTGATCATTTGTTCAAAATATTCACAAAAATACTCTGCTCTCATAGATATCAAACAATTTCAAACACAACACAGGTTTATCAACAAAAAAAAAATCAGTCCTCCATACAGAATATCTCCAGATCCTTCAAATCTCGAGGTCCATGCTGGTGAGCTCTCCTTTTCAGTTCACCCTACAGGTTTTCTATGGGGTTCAGGTCAGGGGACTGGGATGGTCATGTCAGGACCTTGATTTTGTGGTCAGTAAACCATTTTTGTGTTGATTTTGATGTATGTTTTGGATCATTGTCCTGCTGAAAGATCCAACCACGGCCCATTTTAAGCTTTCTGGCAGAGGCAGTCAGGTTTTCATTTAATATCTGTTGATATTTGATAGAGTCCATGATGCCATGTATCCCAAAAAAATGTCCAGGTCCTCTGGCAGAAAAACAGCCCAAAAGCATTAAAAAGCCACCACCGTATTTAACCATGGGCATGAGGTACTTTTCCATATGGCTACCTCTCAGTGTGTGCCAAAACCACCTCTGGTGTTTATTGCCAAAAAGCTCTATTTTGGTTTCATCTGACCATAGAACCCGTTCGCATTTGAAGTTCCAGTATTGTCTCGCAAAGTGAAGATGCTTGAGATTGTTTTTTGATGAGAGTAGAGGCTTTTTTCTTGAAACCCTTCCAAACTTGTGGTGATGTAGGTGACTTCGGATTGTAGTTTTGGAGACTTTCTGGCCCCAAGACGCAACTAACTTCTGCAATTCTCTAACTGTGATCCTTGGAGATTTTTTGGCCACTCGAACTGTCCTCTTCACAGTGCGCTGAGATGATATAGATGCATGTCCAATTCCAGGTTGATTCATAACATTTTCAGTTGACTGGAACTTTTTAATTATTGCTCTGATGGTGGAAATGGGAATTTTCAATGCTTGTGCTATTTTCTGATAGCCACTTCCCATTTTGTGAGGTCAATAACCTTTTGCCGCACATCACAGCTATATTCCTCGCTCTTACCCATTCTTATGAATGACTAAGGGAATCTGGCCTATGTGTTACCTCATATTTATAGCCCTGTAAATCAGGAAGTCATGGTTGAACTTTCATGTAAAATATCAGTGGGGATATACTTCAAATAGATTTTTCTCATATGAATTTGTAGGGGTGCCAATATTAGTGAAGAGCACTAATATATATATATATATATATATATATATATATATATATATATATATATATATATATATATATATATATATATCAACAAAGATTTTTGTTTTATTCAATATCCAAATGTATGCAAATTTATTTAGACAATTTTTTTTCAAAAAATGAAACAAATTTAACCCCCAAAATAAAGACATAAATATTGTACAAATATCACCAATCAGTAAATGTTGATTGTGATAATGTTCTTTTATTAAATACCCTATTCCCCTTTAGTGTCTAGCCTTAAATATTATTTATTTGCTTTTCTTTTTTAAATAAATGAAATAATGAATTGTATACTATCTCTGCCATTTTCTTCATCAGACAGTAAGATCACAGCTGTATAGCTCAGCTAGCCATGAATACATTTGAAATTCTACTATAGTATTCCTCCATACTGCTTTATTTGTCCTCCTTGTCTAGACAAGAAGCAGTCAATTTCACCGTGTCTGTCCATGAGACGGCTGTGATGCGAGTCCTGCCGGGAACATTAAGAGTGTGCATGTGCAGTGTGCTAATTCCCAACTGACAAAGACTCACTTCAAATGTATGAACTCATCAGGGGAGAGGAGACGGAGGAAAAAAAAGTCTCTTTCAATTCCAGGTTAATGAAAAAAAATACAACTGGAAATGGAGCTTTTATGTATAAGGGAAAAGAGGAACATGTACACTGAGAAGTGGACCACTCTGCGCTGGTCTCTATTCAAACAGCATTTTCTCATGAGGACCTGAATAAATAAGCGGCAGTAGAAACCTAGGCTGGCCTTAGATCAGGTCTGACATTGCATGTGCTGAAAATGACATTATATGTGCTACAAGAAAACAGAGAAACCTAATTTTCAGTTGCAAATGTGATGATAGAGTAAATTATATTCCTTGCATCTGGTGGTAGAATAAAATGTTCAATTTCTGTATATTGTTTATGAGAATGTGACGCTGCATCTTTATCTTGGATTCAATTCTAACTTGGCATTTACCAATGTGAGTCCATTATTATTATTATTATTATTATTATTATTATTATTATTATTATTATTATTATTATTATAGGCACCAATTACAAAAATGGCCGCTAACATAACATTCGGTGCTGTAAAAAAGTATCTGATTTCTTCTGTTTTTGTGTATATCTCATACTAAATTGTTTCAGAAATTAAAACAAAATCTTAGATAAAACAAAGGCAACCTTAGTAAATGCAAAATACAGTTTGTAAATGATAATGTTATTTATTGAAGCTAAAAAGTTATCCAATACCAACTGGGCCTGTGTGAAAATGTATTTGTCCCCATTGTTACTAATTCCCCAAATCTATAAAACTGCATTCATAATGGGTGGGGTTCACCTGGACTAGACACAACCAGGCCTGATTACTTCAAACCCTGTTCAATCAAATCAACACTTAAATAGAACATTTTCAACAGCTTAAAGTTGGTTAAAAGGTCTTACCCAGTAACACACTATCCCAAAGTTGAAAGAAATGATTAGGAAGAAGGTGAATGAAATACATAAGTATAGGAACGGCTGTGAAGCTATTTCAAAGGCTCTGCGGACTCCAAAGAACCACAGTGAGAGAGCCAGTATCTCCAAATGTTAAAACTTGGAACAGTAGTGAACCCCAGAAATGGGCGATCTTCCAAAATGAGCACAGCAATTGCTCATCCAGGAAGTCACAAAAGAGCCAAGGACAACATCAAAGGAACTACAGGCCTCTTTTACATCAATAAAGGTTACTGGTCATGACTCCACTATCAGAAAGGCACTTGGCAAAAATGGCATCCATGGGAGCATGGTGAGGTGAAAACCACTGCTAACCCAAAAGAACATTAAGGCTCATCTGAATTGTGCAAAAGCACACCTTGATGATTATCAAAAACAGTGCTGTAAAAGACTGATCTCTGTACAGTGAAAACTGTAATGAATTTCCTGGTTACACAATTGCAGTTTTTAGTATACAGTTATAGAAGGGATTTATTTATAATTGCACTATTCAGTGTCACCCAGATGAGGATAGGTTCAGTTTTGAGTCTGGTTCCTGTCGAGGTTTCTTCCTCATAATGGCTCAGGGAGTTTTTTCTTGATACCCTTTCCCCTGGCTTGTTCATTACAGATAAATTCATACATTTAAAATTGATATCCTGAATGTATATATTTCTGTAAAGCTGCTTTGTGACAGTGTCCACTGTTAAAATCGTTATCCAAATAAAACTGAATTAAATTGAATTAATGCTTGCACCCTCAACAAAAAAGTTATTAAGTCATTGGTGAACATTTTGGCTATGAGGTGTTGTGTTCCGTGTGCAAATTGCATATAAAGATATTATGTAATAGAGTCTCTTTAGTGACTGTGTGCTTGCTAACAGGAGAGTTATATACTCTAGCTTTGTGCAGGACTAATTTGCTCAGTTTTGTGCCATACCTTTGTGTACTTGCCTATTATCCATAAATGCTACATAGTCCTCCGAGTAAGAAAACATTCTATCGTAAACAAGATGGCTGATGTGTGTAATGTGATACAGAATGAGTAGCTGGTGCTATATTCACAGCATTGAGGAGTGTGCACAGCTACATACCAAATAAAAACATTTGTTTTATGTACAATCTGTTTTCAAGAAAGCCATTTACAGCATTAAGGTAGTTAAGCATAACTCTGGTTGAAGTTGTTAATGTTGGACATACAGATTAGCCATAGGGACAGAAGCTTTAGATATAGCTATATAAATTAGTATAACAAAGACCTGCAGGGCACAGAATACTAAGAACCACATCGGGTTCAGGGTAAGATTAATGGCTGAAGTTGAGCTTAAAAAGTGTAGCTAACCTCTAATTCTCACCTGTTTCTTGGGCTCAGAGTTAAAAGCTTAGCACAAGATTGAACAGAGTAAGAACCTTACCTTGAAGAGCTTACCTTTGGTTGGGCTGGGGTTCATTTAATGGTTGAGTGAAACACAGTGAAATATATAACTGAAAATTTACCTCCACACACACCTCAGAGCTTAAATAATAAGGATAAAAACTGTCTTAGTAATATATAGGGTATGGATGTCATGATTTCCCCTCGCGCAAAGCACTGGAGCATGCGGTTTGTCAGTGACATTGACTTCGCTTACTTTTGACATGTGTTTTGTTATGATTTCTGTCCTGTCTCCGCCCCAGTATTGTCATTGTTTTTTTCCCTTATGTGTCATTATTGTATTCTGCTGTTCTTGTTATCCCCCGATTACGTTTGGTATTTAAACCCCTAGTGTATCTACGTACTTCAAGAAGTATTACGTGAATTTTCCGAATACCAAGCCATTGTTCTTTTTTTCTGTGCCGTAGTTTTGATCTCGATCTCAATCTCGTTCTCGGTCTTCATGCCTGATTGCAGATCGCCTGACCATTTGCCTGTTTTTGACCATGACTCTGATTCACGTTTTGGATTTGTCTGCCTGCCTCTCTTTAATAAAGCTCTTATCTGCACTTGCATCCATCCTAACCCTCATTACGTGACAACAGAGACAATATAGGATGACATACATATGTACATACAATACATACATACACACAACCATCTGTATCGGTTTAGTGCTCCACATGTTTGCATATGTATCATCACAGATTTAAACTTTAAGTGGGCATAGCCAGAACCAGAAGGTTGTTTTTGTTTGTTTGTTTGTTTGTTTTTAATTCAGCTCTTGCAGTTATTATTTTTGGTCATACTTCTGTGACAACTTCTAAGAAAAAAATTTGGTTTCATTTCTCAAAATATAAACAAACTAGTACTAGAAACTCATTTAAACCACTGCAGCCCTGAACAGGCAGTTACTAAGGATGAATGGGTGAATACTGTAAATGCATTAATGTGAATGTGGTCATTGATTGGCCTGATCACTCAAGCTGATGAACTTTACATCAGACCTATCACCTGCGCGAGAAAAAAAAAAAAAAAAAAAAATCCTGCTTGCTTTGGAGACTTTTTTTTGTTGCATTTCATGAGATCCCAGTCCCGATACAAACCTATATTCTCAACCAGGAAAAAATAATCATAAAATGAAGGGTGCATACCTCTGTGGTTAGGGGTTAGAATCACGCCTCTGCCCTGTGTGCACAGAGTTTGCATGTGTGAATGTGTGTGCAATTGTGCCCTGCAATGGGATTGCACCCCATCCAGCGTGTCGCCACATTATGCCCCGAGTTCCTTGGGATAGGCTACAGGCTCCCTGGCAACCCTGTGTAGGATAAGCAGTATGGAAAATGGATGGATGGATGGATGGATGGAAGGAATAGTGCACGTTATCTATTCAATCTAAATACTTTATTCAATTGTATCCCTAATCCATACAGAAAGACTCTGATATGAGACTTCATTCTTCTCTCTCTCTGTCTCTCTCTTGCTCTCTCTCTCTCTCTCTCAAACACACACACACCTTTATAATGTCAGTGGTTTGCATTCCATGGCCATGCGTCATCCTGAAATTTCATTCTCTGATATATTCCTATAATATATCTTACACCTTATTTTGTATGCTCGCTTATGCACACAAAAAGGTCATGCCGGATCTTTATGACAGATTTATCTCACAGAAATGTGACAAGCCTGTTTTTTTTTTTTTTTTTTGGTTTTTTGGTGTTTTTTTTTTTTGTGGTGTTTTATTATTATTATTATTATTATTATTATTATTATTATTAGTATTATTATTATTATTGAACAATACACTGCCTTGGTATTTGGTCCTGGATCATATTTGGACTATTTGGACTACTATGTGCTATATGAACAAATCAACTGCAGACATTCTTATACAGTAACCAAACAATTATTCATGGTTCCTGAGTGCATTTATCCAAACCTAACTAAACCAGATGAACTAATAAACTAACTGATCCCCATAAACTATATTCTTTCATAATGGAATTGATTTTCTTTTTATTTAATACTAAATGTTATCAAATACATACACACAGAGTCTCCATATTTGCTGTACTGTAATGACACCTCCTGTGTAAAATAGTGAATAATTACACGTGACTATTTGAGGAAGAAACTATTAGTGTTGAGTAATGCATTATATCCCGAGATCTCAATGATAAGAATGATGTGGGCCAAACTACTGCACAAAAGTAAAGGCATATAAGCAGCTGCATTCATGATTTCTAAAATTAGCTCCTGATTTTCTGCTAAATTTTGCATAAAGAGACTCACTTATGTGAACCTCTTTTCAAATTATATAACTGGTGATGAGTTTTATATATAGATTGCATTATTGGGTTTTTTATTATTGTACAGACATGAAGGCATATAATCAGTTGCATTGATCTCTTGAATTGTGTAAGGGTTTTAATTCACTAATGACCTGTTGAGTTCCTGACACATTTCCTCAGAATACCAAACATTATAATGTGAATAAGACAATGCTTACACTCTCTCTATACATATACTTTGAGTTTCTCCTCCTAAAGCATTTTAGGTAAAAAAAAAAAAAAAAAAAAAAAAAAAAAAAAAAAAAAGCCCACTTTTCATTCATCCCAAAGATACTCATATCTCCGTTGAACTCAGAGAACTATGGAGCCCGCTGAAACTGGCATGTTCCAGAAACCATCTGGAACCATTCAGTGAAACATCCCTTTGCGGTGCGGTGCATCATGCTGGATGTGTCCATCCAAGTGTGTAGAAACTGTAGCCACAAAAGGATAAACTTGCTCTGCAGTGAGGTCCAGACACGTCATTCTGTTGAGATGTTCTTCAGTGTATATCAGGGGCCTTAATGAGTGCCAGGGAAACATTCTTCACACCAAACACTACCACACTGAGCTCAAATGCCTGCAGTGTTGACACCAAACAGGACAGCTGCATGGCTGCTTGTGCCAAATTCTGATCCTTCCACCAGTCTTGTTTTCAGTAGCATTATAGTTAAAATAGAAACAACAGTAGAAGTTTATCTCTTTTTTTTATTTAAAATTGGAAATAAATTAAAGGTTATCAAATTTTTAAATATTTAAATAAATCAAACAATGTACACTGCATTATTTCTAGGTCCCTATAACTGGACCAGCTGGGCTTGTGTGAAAATGTCTTTGCCTCCATTGTTACTAATTCCCCAAATATATGAAACCACATTCATAATGGGGTTCAGCTGGACTAGACACAGCCAGGCCTGATCACTACAAACCCTGTTCAATCAAATCAACATAGAACATTTTCAACAGTGTAAATTTGGTTAAAAGAACTTACCCAGTAACACACTATGCCAAAGCTGAAAGAAATGATGAGGAAGAAGGTGATTGAAATATATAAGTCTGGGAACGGTTACAAAGCTATTTCAAAGACTCTGGAACCACTGTGAAGAACCACTGTGAGAGAGAGCCATTATCTCCAAATGTTAAAACTTGGCACAGTAGTGAACCTTCCTAGAAGTGGCCGACCTTCCAAAATTCCTCCAAGAGCACAGCAACTACTCATCCAGCAAGTCACAAAAGAGCCAAAGACACTATCAGAAAGGCACTGGGCAAAAATGGCATCCATGGAAGCGTGGTGAGGTGAAAACCACTGCTAACCCATAAGAACATTAAGGCCCATCTGAATTTTGCTCATCTGAATCAACACACCTTGGTGATCCTCAAACCTTTTAGGAAAATGTTCTGTGGACTGATGAGTCGAAAGTGGAACTGTTTGGAGGACACGGGTTCCATTACATCTGGCATAAACCAAACACTGAATTCCACAAAAAGAAAATCATACAGTCAAGCATGGTGGTGGTAGTGTGATGCTGTAGGGATGCTTTGCTGCTTCTGGGTCTAAGCAACTTACAATAATTGAGAGAAACATGAGTTCTGCTCACTACCAGAAAATCCTAAAGGAGAATATCCGGTCTTCAGTCCATAAATTGAAACTCAAGCACAATTGGATTCTGCAGCAAGAAAATGATCCAAAGCATAGGAGTAAATCCAAGTCCTAGAATTAAGTGAAAGCTTGATCTCCAGTTATAGGAAGGGTTTGGTTGCAGTTATTGCTGCTAAAGGTGGCACAGACCGATTTTTTTTTTCATTTATTTTGTTTAAGTGTGCAATTAGTTTCCCACATGGGTGATAGGTCTTGGATAACCTTTTGTTGCTTCATTAAAAAAAATGTATTGTGTGTTTAATTAGGTTGCCTTTGATTTAATCTGTATTTTGTTTAAAGATCTAAAACTATTTAGCATGAGATGTACACAAACACTTTTTCACAGCACTATATTATGGACATAATGGGTTTAGAGCACAATTAGAGTGATATAATTTTATTGTACACTAAATGAAGCACTAATAAGCATTTTCTTCTTCTATACATGATGGATTTCGGAAGGGATAACATATTAGATCAATTCCCTTCTATGCATATCTATTAGCTTTGTATTAGTATCTACTATATGATCCCTACAATGAAGTGTTACCTCTTAGCTATACCTGATTAAAATGAAAAACACATTCTGAAATTGGTTATATTCATTTGTTTCGCACTGCAGGGAATTAGTGTGACTTTATACAAATTGAATATCATTTAATTTCTCTTGTTCACTGAAAAATGCAACAGCAGAGATCAATAATTACCTACAAATCGTAATACTCCATTTGTATGTGCAATTTAGACTTGTTTCATTTGGATTTGATTACAGTAGAAGAAACAGTAGGAGTGCATTAAAAACACCCCAAATGATAATAGCCCATGATGGAATTCTCTCCATCGAATAATAGCCAATGATGGAATTAAATTATTCCTGTATGTTATTCACACAGTTAACACTAAACCTTTTAAGTTTTCAGCATGGACTCAGAGATGAGTAACCAGCCTGGGACAGTTATTCAGCAACAGCTTTTCATGAACAAAGAAAAAGAAAGGAACTGTAAAGTGCCATTCAAGATCATTGTCACTTTCAGTATATCCAACTGAAACAAGCTGTAAAGACAAGCATAAACATCAGAAACTTCCAGAACTGCAGTCAACATCTGTACTTAAAGCTACACTGCCTCAAATCACAAAAATTTGTTAGGAAAAATATGCAGTATAAAATTCATATGATTTGAAAATGGTACAATATTACCCCTATTGAGAAATGGACTACTGTCGGAAAGGGTCAACTATCTCACATCTCACAGTGCCATGGCCCCTGAACTGTAGAATGAACTACTGTTTCTCTCAGTGCTTTTTTCAAGTACTTCACTTCTCATGACAGAACTCTTATCTTTCTACTCCTTAAAACATTTTATTACCCTATTATTCTTCATTCTTTTGCCCTGCACTCCAACATAGAACTTACTTCCCACTGTAAACTTGCAATTATTTGATTTTTTTTTTCATACAAAATATAGTATTTTGTAAATCATATTTATTTCACATTAAATTAAATGCAAAGTAAATCAATAAATAATAATTGCTTTTAGACAATCAATGCATTGGTGATTCTCAGTGGAATTGGAGTTAAATCTGTAAATGCAATCTTTGCCCTTTTATTTTTTGTGGTTAACCAAACATGAAAAATGACATATCTCTCCCCTGTTGTTAGATCTACTCACACCATGAACTCCATTTCCCAGCCTACACTGCAGCCTACAAACATGGCCACCATGGACTGTAATTGAGTCAGGACAGGGTGTATTGAGCTCAGGCTCAGGACAGGGACAGTTAAAAAACCAGAAACATCATAGGACAAATACGGAGTGGACTAACAGCACAATCACACAGGTAGAATAAGTGAGCATTGGCAAAACGAGGCTCCTAGCCCTGGCTTCTGTTGCAGTTAAATACTGTCGCCCATTGATGATGTCATCTTCGGGGTGGAAGCAACACACCAAGCTGAGGGAGCACCACCCAAGGCAGGGCAGGAAAGCCCGGACTGGAGTTTGTAACGGCTCGACCTGCACAGACTTACGCACAAAACATACATACGAATATCGCGAGTTGTAACACTATCACAGCCACAGTTTAAAAGGACCTTCAGTTAACTCGCACATGGCGAAGTATACGACGATACCAAGCCTGTGACAATACCAAGCCTGTTTATCGCTCTGCTCTGGTTTATGTTATTGATCTCTTTTTGCCTAGTGTTTTCTGAGATTGTCCTGCCTTTGATATCCTGTTTGTTGATCTCTCAACCTTTTGCCTGTTTCTTGATTCTGATTTTTGTCTACGTATTAGATTTGTCTGTCTGGATCTTAATAAAGATTGAAGAAATGAAGATGAATAAATAAATGGGTACTATATACCATTTGTTAATGTATTACACATGCCTTTTTTGTGATATGCACTCTAAGCCTCAGTGTGAAAGTTTTTAAGTATAAGCCCTTTTTGGGGGATGAAGAGGACAATATAAAGGAAGCAGCAACAGTGTTTGATTGACAAAAGGAGGGAATACTATGAGTTTTTTTTTTTTTTTTTTTTTTTTTTTTTTAACCACTATGGTGCATGAAATTACAAAGGCAGGATGATCTGAGAACTGATAATCTTGCATTGTCCATTCTTATGAAGAAGGTCATATCTCTTGTTTGGTAGACCTCAAAATACATTGAATATGAGATGACATTTTACACTGGCTTACTTTAAAAATTCTAAAATCTTTCCTATTTTTAGATGCACTGTTGTTATGTACAACCATCATTCTTTGCAAATTGTTTACACTGACATAGCTGCTATGATCTTGCTTCCTACTGTATATAAGACAAGGTATTTGATGTTTTAACTAATCAACCGCCAATTTCTCCGGGGTCGGTCTCATCTGAGATGGACAGTAGCAAAGAGGATGAATGTTTTGTGGTCCAATGAGTCAACATTTCAAATAGTTTTTGGACAAAACAGCCATTGTATTCTCTGGGCCAAAGAGGAAAAGGACCATACACGCTGTTATCAGCGTCAGGTCCAAAAGCCAGTGGCTGTCATGGTATAGGGGTGTGTCAGTGCCCATGGCATGGGTAACTTGCACATCTGTGAGGCAGCAGTAATGCAGAAAGACATGTACACATTTTGGAGCAACATATGCTGCCATCCAGAGCAGGACAACACCAAGCCAAATTCTGCCCGGATTCCAAGCGCATGGTTGCGTAAGCAGAGAGTGTGGGTGTTAGCATGGCCTGCCTGCAGTCCTGACCTGTCTCCAATTGAGAATGTGTGGCACATAATGAAGCACAAAAAAGGCAACAAAGGCCTTGTACAGTTGTGCAGCTGAAGAAATGCATAATGATTTGATTTTTCAAATGGCATTTTTTTCAGACTTGGGGTTATATGAAAAAAACTGTTTTCCTGAAGGCACCTCATCAAGAAAATAATGTTTTTTCACAGACTTTCATAACTTTTTTTTTAATTTAGCTTCTCTGATTAGTCTGATTAGTGAAGTGATGATATGGCTTGTGTGGCGACAGACCGGCGGCTGTCACACAAAAAGGAAAGAGCGCTCCTCCTGCAACTGCTGCTTGGGTACTGAAGAGACAGCTCCGCTCCAGCACCCCCAATGTTCTGGACAGCTGGCGAGCACGTGGCGGGGGCGGAGCTGCCGAAATACACACGGCTAGCGGCCTATAAGCAGCATGTCCGCTCTTCACCATCCAGCAGATGAAAGGAGAGTATAAAAAGGTGATCCTCCGCTAGCAAAGGGAGAGAGGACTCTCCCGATGCGCTGACTAATGTGTGTTGTGTTTTTTACAGAGAAGCACGAACGTGACTGAAAGCACAGTGTTCACCCCCTTTGAGCTAATCTTCGGACGGTGACCTCGAGAACTGCTGGACATGGCCCGCGAAGCATGGGAGGAACAGCCATCCCCATTCCACTTGGTCATCGACTACGTGCAGGAGATTCAGGAGAAGATTGACCGGGTAGCCCCGATCGTTCAGGAGCATATGCGAGCCACCCACGAAGAACAGAAAAGGGTGTACAACCGTCCAACGCAGGCTCAGGAGTTCCAACCTGGCAATCAGGTACTCCTACTAGTGCCCAGTAGCTCCTGCAAGTTCCTGGCCCGTTGGCAGGGCCTGTACACAGTCCTCGAGCGGAAAGGCACTGTGAACTACCGCCTGTAGCAGCCCAGTAAGCAAGCAGAGGCAAAGGTCTACCACGTGAATCTGCTGAAGAAGTGGATAGATCTGACGCCAGTAGTGTCGGCGTTCGCGACACTAGGCATAGATCACGGCAAGGGTACCTTGGTAGAATTGGGGGAATATCTTAACCCCACACAAAGACAGGAGCTAACAGATTTGGTAGACCAATTCACTGATGTGTTTTCTACCTCCCCAGGAATGACACAGCTGGTCCACCATGAGATCAAGGCCCGTCCGGGAGTAGTGGTAAGACAGCGGCCCTACCGTGTCCCAGAGGTCCGTCGCAAGGCTATCGAGGAGGAGGTCCGCCGAATGCTGCGGGACCACATCATAAAGGAGTCCAACAGCCCCTGGTCCAGCCCCATCATCATCGTGCCGAAGCCAGACAGAAGTATGCGGCTTTGCGATGACTTCCGGAAACTCAACCAGGTCTCCGAGTTTGATAGCTATCCCCTCCCCCGAGTGGACGACCTCGTGGAGTGACTGGGGAGGGCCCGGTTCATATCTACCCTGGACCTAACGAAAGGCTACTGGCAAGTGGCGCTGGCACCGGACACGAGACCGAAGACTGCCTTCAGCATGGCCACCGGTCACTGGCAGTACCAGGTTCTCCCCTTCGGGTTGCACGGAGTGCCCACAATGTTCCAGCGGCTGATGGACATTGTCCTACGACCCCATCGTATGTTCGCAGCTGCCTACCTGGACGATGTGGTCATGCACTCCTCCACTTGGTCGGTCCACATATTCCACCTGGGGGAGGTTCTGAAGGAACTCAGAAAGGCCGGGCTGACAGCCAACCCCAAGAAATGCCATCCAGGGCTGACCGAGGCACAGTACCTGGGCTACTATGTTGGCCAGGGTATGCTGAAGCCACAGGCGAAGAAAGTCGAGGCAGTGAAGGACTACCCCCGCCCACGTCAAAGAAACAAGTATGTGCCTTCTTGGGGTTAGGGGGGTATTACTGCAGGTTCGTGCCTAACTTCTCCTCTGTAGCTCCCCCCTCATGAATACCAGCCGGACCAGGTGAAGTGGTCTGTGGAGGTGTAGCAGGCGTTCCAAGCCCTAAAGGAGGCTCTCATCAGTGCCCCGGTGCTGCAGAACCCGGACTTCACTCTCCCCTTCTTCGTGCAGACCGACACATCTGAGACCATGCTGGGCGCTGTCCTCTCACAGACCTTCAACAGAGAAGAACACCTGGTCCTCTACATCAGCAGGAAGCTGTCACTTGCTGAGAGGAGATATGCTGCCATCGAAAGTGAGGCACTAGCGATAAAATGGGCCATCGAGGAGCTCCGTTACTACCTGGCCAGTCGGCACTTCACGCTCGAGACGGACCACGCTCCCTTGCAGTGGATGGCCAAAGCCAAGGACACCAATGCCAGGGTAACGCGAAGGTTCCTTGCATTACAAGATTTCTCTTCCCAGGTTCAGCACCGGGTGGGAGCCCAACACGGGAACACAGATGGCCTCTCACGACAGGATGCACTGGGAGCCCGACATACAGCAGTAGGCTCGGAGCTGAGGGGCGGGGGGGCTACTGTGGCGACAGACCGGCGGCTGTCACACAAAAAGGATAGAGCGCTCCTCTCGCGACTGCCGCTGGGGTGCTGGACCCCCAATGTTTTGGACAGCCGGTGAACACGTGGCGGCGGGGCGGAGCCGCTGAAATACACACGACTGGCAGCCGATAAGCAATGTGTCCACTCTCCACCATCTGCTAGCAAAGGGAGAGAGGATTCTCCTGATGCGCTGACTAATGTGTGTTGTGTGTTTTGGAAGCTCAAACGCGACTGAAGGCTCCGTCCCTTGGCCATATCCGCGACAAGGCTGAAGGACCGAACCCAACTCTAGGCACTCGGAAAACCTCCAGCGTGGCATTGAACGCCCACAGACGATCCTGGCATACAAGCACTTTCCTCCTAGGGACCACTCCCGCATGCACATGCTATCTCACTCAGTAAATAAATTCACTTCGTTGACCACTTAAACAGCCTCGTGTCTAGTTATTTGGTTTCATTTAACTGAAATGTCACAAAGTTTAGCTGAAGACCTAAGTTGTAGGCTCCATGTACATTTTAAAAGGGATTTTAAAGGGAGGGGGGGGCATTCTACAGTCCAACAAACTGGCATATTAAGAACAGGATTTGACTGGGGTGCTGTGAAAGCTTTTTCAGCAAGAAACTGAAAGCTCACATAACTCTGAGGTAGGCCATCTGTCCTCTTTCCTTCCTGCTGTGGAACATTTTAAAGCTCTCAGGCCATATATTAAAAACCTGTGACAAGTAAAGTAAGTTGATTTAAAAAAAAAAAAAAAAGAGAGAGAGACTGCAAGCAGGTTCTGGGTGGATAGTATTCTGCATGCAAAATAATTATGCTGTGTGTTTATAACACTAAACTGTTTAATGAACACTACTATTTGAAAACATGTTTATTCTCAATGAAACATGGCAGTGACTGAGTTAAATATCCAGACATTTCATAGATAAAATGTCCCATGCAATTGTCAATTAAAGGGAAAAGGTATTCTGTTTTCAGTAGCAGTTTGGTAGGATATAACAACGAATAATGTTAATTTGCCCTCAACAAACAAACATAAACATAAACGCTTGAACTAAATGAATGCACTCATTGAATGAATGTACATGTGCATTTTTATCCATAAAAATATATAATTCTATAATATCAAATATGTACCGTTTACTTCTTTTTTTCTCTCTCTGCATGGTTATTTGCTTGTTAACATTTCTAAGCTCTTCTATCCTAATGTTATGGTCACATATACAAAGCCTGGTTAGCACCAGGTGTACTGTTATTATATTCAAAATATGTCCACTTTGTAGTCTATTTTGAGCATATTCATAAGTTCAGGAATGCCCTTATTGCTCTCTATATACTATAACTCATATACATTGAATCAAAATGACGTTTCTTCAGATCCATGGTGCACCACATAATAAATATGCACAGTACATAGAAATAAATTAATGAAGTGCAAATACACAACAATGTGAGACAAGGGCAAAGGGCATATAGAATAACTGCCCAGGAAAATATATAAACAGGACAGTACAAGCTAAGAATACTGGATAATAGAACAGTATTCTTCTGCAATGGCACAAGCTGCATCTGTACCATCATTTGAGACCAAAGGTTTGTATGCTACAAAGTTAAAAATATTCAGTTTAAGTTTTTCACAACTGCACATAATTCATGTTATTCATGTTACTTTCAAAAGTTAATTAGGGTGTCTGATTTTAAAACAATCGATTAGAGACTGATTTATTTCAGTTGATTATATGGGAGTTCCAGTGGGTAAAAAAAAGTTTACGTAAACCAAGTTAACTGTCCCTTTAAACAGTCAGCTCCCAGAGTCAAGCATCTGTATGCAAATATAAACATTTTGGGACCACAAAGACACTGCATTGTTATGGAAAAAAGTCACAAATTACCTCGCAGGGATGAACAAACTTTAGTTTGAAAAGGTTCAACTGTAACCCAAAACAACAACTGGTGAAGAAGTGGAGGCATTAAGTACAAAATATGTACATTCACCATTAAGAAAATGAGTGCACTGTGGCTTAGTGGTTAGCACGTTCGCCTCACACCTCCAGGGTTGGGGGTCCATTCCCACCATGGCCCTGTGTGTGAGGAGTTTGTGAGGAGCTTCCTGGGATAGGCTCCAGGTTTCCCCGTGACCCTGAAAAGGATAAGTGGTATAGAAGATGGATGGATGGATGGATGGATGGACCATTAAGAAAATCACCATAGCCTGAAAGGCTGTCATGCAAGGAGGAGGTCCCTATTTCAAGACTACAGAAAAAAGCCAGGACGATGTTTGCATGTTATCACTAGGCTTTTAGAGTGAGTGATCTCTGGTCAGATGAAGCAAAAATTTATGTTTGGCCATAATGATCAGCTCTATGTACTGTATGTAGTAAAAAAGGGTGAAGATTTTAACCATACTATACCAACTGTGAAGCATGGGAGTGGCAGCATCATGTTGTGGGGGTGTTTTACTGGAAAAGGGACTGGTGCACCCCAGAAAATACATGGAATCATGAGGAAGGTGGATTATCTATAAATACTGAAGAAACACGTCAAGACATCAGCCAGAAACTTAAAACTTGGTTGCATCTGGGTCTTCCAGCAGGACAATGATCCTAAGAAAACCTTCAAAGTTGTAGCAAAATGGCTTAAAGACAACAAAGTGACAGTATTGGATTGACCATCATAGTAGACTTTTGTGGACCGAATTGAAAAAGCATGTTTGAGCGGGGGGTCTACAAACGTGACTGGGTGACACCAGTTCTGTCGGGAGGAATGAGAAAAAAAAAAAAAGTCTACTTAAAGTGTCTGATTCAAGTTCAAGTAAATATAGGGCAATGCCACCAAATGCTAACAAACTGTATGTAAACATTTTACCAACTAAAATTCTGATACTAAATACAATCTGAAACACACTTGTCTCTTTAGCGGTCATTATGAAATGACTAGATACCTTAATTGACGTAACACAGGAAATGTATGTTAACACGAACACCGGCAACTTTCATTTGTGTCTAGAAAATTCAACCAGGACTGATAGGATGGTCTTTCTGTTTCATCATGTACAGTAGTTAAAGACCTTGGAGTGATTATTGACTCCAGCCTATCATTTGATGCTCATGTAGATAATATTACTAGGATAGCTTTCTTTTATCTCAGAAATATTTCTAAGATAAGAAACATATTGTCACTACATGATGCGGAAATACTAGTTCATGCATTCGTCACCTCTAGATTAGATTACTGGAATGCCTTACTGTCTGGATGTTCCAGTAGGAATATAAATAAGCTCCAGTTAGTCCAGCTGCTAGAGTCCTAACTAGAACTAGAAGATACAACCATATCACACCAATATTATCAATACTGCATTGGCTCCCAGTAAAATCTCGCATTAACTATAAAATACTTTTATTAACCTATAAAGCACTAAACGGTCTCGCGCCACAATATCTATGCGACCTTTTGGTTTTATATGATCCGCCACGCCTACTTAGATCAAAAGATGCAGGCTATTTGACGATACCTTGAATAGTGAAGGCTGCAGCAGGGGGAAGAGCCTTCGCTTATAGAGCCCCACAGTTATGGAACAGTCTTCCTATTAGTGTTCGGGACTCAGACACAGTCTCAGTGTTTAAGTCTAGGCTTAAAACATATTTGTTTACTCAAGCCTACCCTGACTAGATTCTATTTTACTACTTCGCAGTCATAATAATATTTTTTCTCCTTTTCTCCTTTTGCCGAGCCACACAAGAATTTATGGAGATACTAGAGATCCAGATTCTTTCTACCTCTGGATGGAGCTCAAATCTTCTCTAATTCCAGACTGCTGGGACTACGGCTGCTCCTAAGGCCATACAGACTTCATATAAATCCATAATGAACTTTTTCACACTCTCTGTTGTTACCCAGATGAGGATGGGTTCCCTTCTGAGTCGGGTTCCTCTCAAGGTTTCTTCCTCTTAAAACATCTTAGGGAGTTTTTCCTTTCCACCGTCGCCACTCAGTGGCTTTCTCAGTTGGGATAAATTCGCACCTTTAATATCTATATACCGTTTTGATATTTCTGTAATGCTGCTTTGAGACAATGTCTATTGTAAAAATCGCTATACAAATAAAATTGAATCGAATCGTGTGTGCGGGCACGTAGTATAGGCCAAATAAATAAAGGACCTTTACACTTTAAACCAAGCTTAGTTTGCTGACAAAAAGCGCTATACAAATAAAATTTAATTGAACTGAATTGAATAAAAAAAGGACTACCTTGTGTAGATGAGATATGTTGTTAAATTCATGTGGTGCACAGCACACACAAAAAAAAAAAAAAACAAGATATAATAATAGAAAGCTTAAATTAATATGATAGAATAATGATGATAATAAGGCGAAGGGTATAAATACCTATGTAATAGGAGCAGAATAAATGCAAATCCATCACAGATGACAGTCGTGCTCATCCATTAACTTGCCATATTTGCTATTTTATCTCAATTTAAGAAGCTTGAACTACATGCATTTGTTAAAAGAAAACATATTTTAGTCTCTTTTTTTCACTAATGACATTTGATTAACTGGAACTGACAGTTAAAAATTGAACTGAGCGTTAGTGTTTATTCAGGTGGGACAGCAAAATAAAACAGCTTGTATAGTATTTGAAGTATTTTATAATATTTTTAACTAAGGCAAAATAATCTATACATATAAAAGATTAATGACTTTCTGTAAAGGATTGATGGCGTTTTTGTTTTTTGTGTTACGTGGTGTGAACAATACTGCATGTCTTCATAATGCTGGCACATGTATTCTATTTAATTTGATAGCTTACTAATAAATATAATGAGTTACTAGAGTAAGGTCATTTTAAAGTAATTTTGTAGAATTCTTTTTCATCAATGAGCAAAATTTACTTTCGGATAATGAGACCACCCATTAATTCTCCATGGACCATATACACCCCCATAAAATCAGTCAGTCTTGAAGAAGTCTTGCCAAGTATTGCACTGTTTCCTGTTTCTGACCAACATTTTCTGACCCTGTTTCTCATCCTTGTTATTGCCAAAGCCAGATGTGCTCCTTCTCGTTAAAAGAAAACAAAAACAAACAAAGATAAATAAAAAAAGAAAGAAAGAAACAATAAATAAGGCAATTTTTTGCCATCCACATCATCTTATTTTAATCATTGGCTTAAAGCAGCTTATTTATGAAGTAGAGGCTGAGGCTAATTTCTTTTCTAACTCCAACTGTAGATTCACAAATAGATTGATAATCTTTCAGATACACCCATAACACATCATCAGCAGTGAATTAGAGGGCACACGTGAACTACAATTGGGAGTAAAATTTAAAAACTGGACTCCATCAGTTTGTGCAAAACCTTGTGATCCATTTTAGATCCAATCCATCAGAGTGTCATCTGAACACATGCTTCATTAGATGATATTAGTCATGAGGGAAATCAAGAAATTGAACATTTGCTTTCTTTGTTTAAAATATTTCTAAATTCCAAAACCTTATGTTTATTTCTGATACAAAAGCTCCTATTCAAGCATGCCAGTGTTTAAATGCATCAGTATTGATTTTGATGGCAAATAATTATCAAAAGACAACTAATACATTGTGAAGGGCAACACTTCATTAACTGTAAATATCTACTTGACCACCTTCATTGTGAATCATCTCTCTCGCTCTCTCTCTCTCGCTCTCTCTTTTCCTTCTTTTTTTGGAAACAAGACATAAATATTTGAATTAGATATATAACTGATTATGATTTTTTCCCCCCACATTGATCAGATATACAACTACATATATGAATAGGACGCACACACTTTTTCCTTTTTTATTGTTTGTTTTGTACATAATGGAAAGATGCCCATACATCTGGGATTACACAGAATGCAACAAAAGAAGAAAAAAAAAAACAACACACACTCAGGAGGTATGAGTCAGTGATCAGATATGAAGCTCATGGAATTAAAACAGAGAACATTCATTAATGTACAGTATCCTCCACTAAAATTGTCTTTATTGCTTAGCCTTTTGACCTTTTAAAAAAAAATAAATAAAAATAAAAAAAGAAAAAAAATCTCTGCTCACGTGGATTTCAAACACTTGCAAACAAAACACATGTTTATTTTAAAATAATATTTGTTAAATATAGGTGTGCAACAATTATTGGCACCCTTGTTATCAAGACTTTGTGCTACCTCCCTGTGCTTTATAACAGTCTTCTCCTATAATGCCTGATGAGGTTGGAGAACACATGGCAAGGGATCTAAGACCATTCCTCCATACAGAATCTCTCCAGATCCTTCCAATTTTGAGTTCCTTGCTGGTGGGCTCTCCTCTTCAGTTCACCCCACAGGTTTTCTATGGGTTTATGAGTAAACCAATTTTGAGTTGATTTTTAGGTATGTTTTGGACCATTGTCCTGCTGGAAGATCCAACCATGGCCCATTTTATGCTTTCTGGCAAATTCAGTTAGGTTTTCATTTAATATCTGTTGATATTTGATAGAGTCCATGATGCCATGTATCCTAACAAAATGTCCAGGTCCTCTGGCAGAAAAACATCCCCAAAACATTAAAAAGCCACCACCGTATTTAACCGTGGGCATGAGGTACTTTTCCATATGGCTACCTCTTTGTGTGCGCCAAAACCACCTCTGGTGTTTATTACCAAAAAGCTCTATTTTGGTTTCATCTGACCATAGAACCCGATCCCATTTGAAGTTCCAGTAGTGTCTGGCACACTGAAGACGTGTGAGTTTGTTTTTGGATGAGAGTAAAGGCTTTATTCTTAAAACCCTTCCAAATAACCTGTGGTGATTTTGGAGAATTTCTGACCCCAAGACGCAACTACCTTCTGCAATTCTCCAGCTGTGATCCTTGAAGATTTTTTGGCCACCCAAACCATCCTCTTCACAGTGCGTTGAGACAATATAGACACATGTCTTCTAGTTTGATTCACAATATTTCCAGTTGACTGGAACTTCTTAATTATTGTCCTGATGGTGGAAATGGGCATGATTTTGCAATTTTCTTATAGCCACTTCCCATTTTGTGAAGCTCAACAACCTTTTGCTGCACATCACATCTAGGTTTCCTGGTCTTATCCATTGTCATGAATGACTAAGGGAATTTGGCCTGTTACCTCATATTTATACCCCTGAAACAGGAAGTCATGGTTGAACAATTTCCTGTACCTAGTCACCCAGGTGTACTAAAAAAATTGTTAATATAAATGGGATTATACTTAAAATATATTTTTCATAGGGGTACCAATAATTGTTGCACACCTATACTTAACAATTATTATTATTTTTTTTGGATAAAAAATGTGTTGTGTTTGCAATTGTTTGATATCCATGGGAGCAGAGTATTTTTGTGAAATTTTTTAACAAACCATCAAAAGCTTAAACAATAAAAACAATTTTTTATAGCCTACTTTTGCTCATATTTAACAAGTGTTCCAATATTAGTGAAGGGCACTGTAAATGTGGTGGTGCATAAGGGATCTACAAAGTCCTTTAACTCATGCTTAGTAGCGGGCGGCTGTGGCTCAGGTGGTAGAGCAGGTTGCCCACTAATTGTAGGGTTGGAGGTTCAATTCCCAGCCCAGATAACTCCACATGCCAAAGTATCCTTGGGCAAGACACTGAATGCCAAGTTGCTGGCAAGCTAGTGCCTTGCATGGCAGCTCTGATACCATTGGTGTGTGTGAATGGGTAAATGAGACACAGTGAAAAGTGCTATATAAGTGCAGACCATTTACTTGTCTGGTCAGTGTCATGCTGGTTTCAATAATGCTAGTTTATTTGTTAGAAAATATCTTTGGCAGGTACAAAGAAAGAATAATAATTGTGTAAGCAGGAATAAATAGCAGTAGTTACTGCACACAACTGTTGTTGAGACCAATTATGAGCTCAGGTGAGTCATATAGATGTGAATATTTGAAGCACTAAACAAATACAGATGTTATTGCGTTGCACTGATATTTTGAACATGTGAAGTCACTGTACTCAGACATATACAGTCATGTTTTTGTGTTTGTTTGTGTGTCTGTTGTGAGTAGTCTGTTCCAGGTCCCCAGAGGTCCAGGCCATGTTGAAGTCAATCCAGTTCATCCAATCATTGTTTGTTGTCTCCATGTGCATCCTTTGTGTGTGACATCATCAGATGGAGACTTTAATGCTGACTTAATATCATAATAATCCAATAATATCATAATTATGAAGTGAAAACCACAATGTCATAATTACAACTTGGGAACTTGCAATTATCCATGAACCTTTCCTTTTTGAGATGGGGGTGTGTCAATAGCAAAAAGTAATGGTGGCCATTACAATGGTGGTAAGATGTACTTTAAGCAATAATTTTGCATGTTAACTGTTCAGTCTTTTTTTTTTTCTTTCAATAAAGCAAGATAAACTTCTTGTAGTTGAGGATACAATAATATAAACAAATTAAAACAAAATATACAGGAAATAATTCACACTTGAATTATTTTCTAACTCCATCCTTCTTTATTTTTGACCAAAACTACTTGAGCATTCACCACATTATAATCACCACCTCTGAACTTGTACAAACAAATGTATTCAGAGGACTTGAAGGTAGCACACGAGTCTGCTGAAGTGGATGGAACAGCTTTTTCTTCTGCTCACTTTATTTGTGCCTAGATTTGTTATTATTTTTATTTATATAATTAATGGACCACTCTTGAATGGACTGTTGTTTTTGGTCTTTGTACTGTAGGAAATTGCCTCTTAGACTCTGAGATTACCTTTGCCCCTTTGAACATTGTTAGTCTGGTTTACATATATAAATAATTTGTAAATACAACTTGCATGTATTTGTATAGGGTAGTTAGTTGGTTTAATTAAAACTATCATGGAGTTCACACCTGACAAATGTAGCACAAATTCCTATTAGTCCAATACACCTCTTTTTGGATTAATTTGTATGTGTGATTCCTCACCATTGAGCACACATTCAGAATGTCCTTTTGTTTTGGCCCCAACCTAGACAAGGCCATAACACACACAGTATGCTACAGAGCTTTCTAAATAAATAAAAAATCTACATATTTTTTCAATAAAATATACTATATGGGTATAGAGGCTGCAATTTTCAGAGATAAAACTGTTTGCTTAGATAATAACCCTTCAAATATGAATAGAAGAGAGACTTATGCAGGGATGAATAGCAAGTCTCTTGCCAGAAACCACAAGTAACATTCAAATGAAACCTGTTCTGTTTGCAGGTTTTTTTTGTATTTTTTTTATTTCAAATCAAATAGAAACATGACGTTATTATGTGTTTACATTTGTGTTGGGCTTTGCTGTTTGTCTTCACATTTTTAGATGTTGGATTATTTTTTTAGATGATTGTAAATGGCATGTTCTAAGAAAATAACTTTAAAAGGTCACAGTAAATGGCAAGGACACACTACATTAATAGAGGACTTTAATGAATAATGCATTAGCTTCAAAATGTTTATTTACTGTATGTATTTATTATTTGTCCTGCCACATTTAATATAGTTCATAAATAGTTTGGTCTTATGTGTGTGTGTGTATATATATATATATATATATATATATATATATATATATATATATATATATATATATATATATATATATACACACACACACACAGTGGGGAAAATACGTATTGGACATGTCAACATTTTTTTTTTTCAGTAAAGGTATTTCCAGTGAGGCTATTCACATGAAATTTTCACCAGACATCAGTATTAACTCAAGAAATCCAGTAATATAAGGAATTCACAACATTAAAGTCCATAAATAAAGTTATGTGTAATAAAGTGGAATAACACAGGAAAAAAGTATTGAACATGCTACGGGAAATGTATTTAATACTTCGCGAAGTAGCCTTTGTTTAGTAATGACAGCTTCAAGGCATGTCCTGTATGAAGAAATTAACCGGCCACAGTATTCAGGTGTGATTTTGGCCCATTCTTCTAAACATATTGTCTTTAAATCTTGTTCAATTGGATTCAAGTCAGGTGATTGACTGGGGCATTCTAACACCTTGATTTTTTTTCTCAGAAACAAATTTCCTTTGCTGTATGCTTTAGATCGTTGTCCTGCTGGAAGGTCCACCCACGTCTCATCTTCATCATCCTGGTGGATGGCAGCAGATTCTTCTCAAGAACCTCCCAGTAAAGGGATCCTTCAATTATATGAAGTCTGCCATGCGATGGCATGCGATGAAAAACAGCCCCACACCATGATGCTTCCACCTCCAAACTTCACTGTTGGTATAGTGTTTTTAGGGTGAAGTGCAATACCATTTCTTCTCCAAACATGGTGTGTAGTATAACATTCAAAAAGTTCAATTTTGCTCTCGTCTGACCAGACTACACTCTCCCAGTATTTCATAGGCTTGTCCAAATGAGTTGTAGCAAACTTTAAACGAGCTTTGACGTGCCTTTTCTTTAGTAATGGAGTCTTATGGGGTGAGCGTGAGCAGTGGAGTGCGTTGCCTATTGTTTTCTCTGTGATAGTGGCCCAATGGTGCTTACTGGAGGACTAAGAAGTCTTGAAAAACATCTGTATCCGATTCCATCAATATGTTTTACAACAATAAGGTTGTGAAGGTCTTTGGAGAGCTCTTTGCTTTTACCCATCATGAGATATTTCTTGTGTGAAACCTTGGTATAGACCATCAATTTACTAACCCAGCTGATATTTATTTGCACAGATAGGAGGTATAATTACTTACGGATTTCAGCTGGTTCCTTGTCTTAACCTGCTGTGGAGAACTTCTTTGTCTTAGCATGTTCAATACTGTTTTTTTTCCTATGTCATTTCACTTTATTTATGGACTTTAATGTTGTGAATTCTTCATATTTCCGGATTTCTTGAGTTAATACTGATGTCTACTGAAACACCAGTTTCAGTATATATTCACACACACATATATATATATATATATATATATATATATATATATATATATATATATATATATATATATATATATATATATATATATATATATATATATATATATATATTTACACACATATATACATATACACACACACACACACACACACACACACACACACACACACACACACACACACACACATATATATATATATATATATATATATATATATATATATATATATAGAGAGAGAGAGAGAGAGAGAGAGAGAGAGCACAGTGTCAGGTAGTGGAATATTAGACGGATACAGCTTAAGTTTCAGCTTTTTATTAAAGAGAGACAGGCAGATAAATCCAAATCATGTAGCATAAACGTAGTCAAAAATGGGCAAATGGTCAGGCAAAACGGCAAACAGGATAAACTAGGCGAAACAAGAATCAGAAACGAGGATAAAATAGGATCAAAGCCATGAAACGAGAAACACGCAGATAATAGGCTTGGTAGGCTTGGCGGAAAACACAGAACACACATTACTCTGCATCGAACGAAGATACACAAGGGGTTTACTTAATGAAATATAAAACATAAACAGCTGTGTAAAACATGTAAATGTAAAACATAAACAGCTGTGAATAATGATGACACTTGAGGGAGACAACCAATAACAAGACAGGGGCAGAGACAAGACATAAAGACATAACAATGTCATGCTACCGGTTGTTGAGTGCACTTCTCATTCTGGCGCTCAGTGTGAGGGGAAATCCCTGACACAAAGAAACGCTGTAGAGCAAAGATGCCTTCAAAAATAATGAAATTAAATGTTTCTCCATTAAAAAATACTATAAAGAGCAGCAAACAGTAATAAATGAACAAAGGCAATATTTGATGTGACAACCCTTTGCTTTTAAAAAAAAAGTAGTCTCAGGTAGAATTTGTGCAATTTTATGAGCTGAAATGAGTTGTAAGTTTTACTGAACATCTTGCAGAACCAGCCACAGTTCTTCAGGGTACTTTGAATGTCACACGTGTGTCTTTTTTTTGCCATCATTATGTTTTTTGTCTGAAAAGTGGTCTCTTACCACTTAATATGCTGCTTTCTTTACTGACATACAAGCATTTAATTTTGTGCTGGAAATCTAATGTTTGGAAATATAAAATGTTTTTGTACTGACTCGATAATGTAGAAGTCACAACAAAAATCTATAACAAACCTTGTACTAAAAAAATAGGGTACCTAAGACTTTTGCACAGTACTGTATATTCATGTGGTAAAGTGCTATTATATAGATTTGTCATTAAAGATTGACAGAGATTGGCTTAGAAATACACAGGATAGATAGATAGATTGACATACTGTATAACACATGATAATGATGTTACTGTATAACATCTTTAGTCTGTGTTATACTATTTTTTATTAACATTTGAATAGACACAAATGAAGATGCACACTGGAGGATTTATTTATTTATTTATTTTTTTTTTTGCGCAAAATCTCCAGTCAGTTTCATACAAAATGACTGACTGTCCATATGATTGCATGAACAGATGCTCTTTTAAGCCCCGTCAGTTTCTCATGCTCAGATATCTAGGGATTCACTTCTGCTTAAAAATATTAAAAAACAGATGTTTCTCATTATAATTGACGTTCATTAAAACATAAAGAATAATAGTCAGTATATTTTTGAAACATTTCCTTTAGATATATGTTGGACGTGTTTTTTTTTTTCTTCTTCTTCTTTTTTTCACTTTGTCATTCTATCAAAGTGATCACAAACTTTGAAGAAAAAAAAATAGAACAAACATTGCTATGTCTATAAATAATGCATTGAGCATGAGATGTCTTGGTTTGGATACAATGGGGAAAAACTGTTGTTGATGATGCAAATGGTTCTGATAGACTACAACCACTCTGGGTGTAATTCTAGTTTTCATGAAAATTGTGAAATCATTAATTTCACTAAGCTATAAATCTATATTTTTGCTTATTGAATCTTTAAAATGAAAAAAAACTTTTAGTGCAGCTCATTATTTCCTAACTGATCCTAAAATATTGTCAGCAAAAACATTTAGTTCATTTCTCTTCATTGCCAAAAATGTAGCCTCCTGCTCTCTCTTGAATGTACATGGTTGTAACTGCCTCATTGAAGTTTGTGTGTAAGCGTTCATCAAATACATGATTCAGTTTTGGGTCACAGTTTTTTGAGTTTGTTTATTTTCAACTAACAGACTTGGCTGAGCTACAATTGGATTGGAGTTTATATTTCATGGCTGTCACTTAGCATTTTGCTGTCCCTGACCATGAAAACATATTTATAGATTTCTAACAGAGGTTATTGAAGACCAAAACAGGGCTGCATCGTATTATACAGTTTCTACGATCCTTTCTAATTCCAATCTGTTTTCCATTTTAAAAAATGCCACTCTGAGGATATGTGTGTGCTAATGTTAGTTTTGGTCAAGAGTGTTGCTATGTTGTGTTAATAATTTCATAGTTTAAGGCTTTTTTAGTTCATATATGTGTATGATTATTGTTCTGTGAGTTGTTAATAGCAACTGTGGTTCTTAATGCTGATTCTTGCTTTGTGTTTTTAGTTCTCAGTAGTTCAAATGATGTAATATTTCTTCATGTTTGTTATTAGTGTAAAATATTATTGCTTCTTTGTTCTTGTGATTTAAGGGGTGCCCTCCTTTCCATTTCATAATACGTTTGCTCTGCCCCAGGTAAACGTTATCTGCAAACCATCTTCATTATCTGAGTGCTGATGGTACCAAATCTCCTACTGGTTAAGTTGGCAATCTTGTGTAATCAGTGAAGAAATTCAGAACCCTTCATTCAGTCCCACAGCGTTTAAAGATACTCATGTTGTAAAACCACAATGGACCAGTATCATGATAAATCACGATTCAAATTGTGCCTGTATACAGTGTATATACAGTAGCTGTGTAATGACTTTATCTGTACCTCTTTATCTGCATTTGGTTTTAAAATCAAAGTGTGTGTGGCCTAAACTGGAAGATTTTTTTATTTTTTTGCCCAATGTGGACCATGCAGTACCTGTAATATAGAAGAAGCAGGACACAAGGGCTGGAAAATTGATGTGGCTTTTATTTAGGGCAAAACAGAAATCATGGCCAGAGTCCATAGCATGGATATGAAACACAGAAAGGTGTCATCAAAAAAGGATCATTTATGATCAATGATGAGAAAGAGGCACGTGGGTCAAAACAAGGAAACAATCAACTTGGGAGGTAGGAAGCTTAGAGACTGAACTTAGGAAATATAGAAACAACAGCTCAAAGACACACATTAACATGGATGAAACTTGAGAAAAAAAACAATGAGAAATAAGAAGTTATAAATAGACATACTAATTATGAAACTAAATTGGAGATCACTGGAAAAAATCCCAGAGGTAGATACACCAACACTGTCAGTATGGTGTGTGAGAATTCTGTCTCTGACAGTTCCAGCTTCATCACTCCAGTTCATTATTGGTCTCTGCTAGAAAACTGCACAGGATGTTATTGTACAGGCGGTTATTGCACCACCCCACAATATTTTCTAATTAATTTAATTGGTTCTAGTTTTCAAAATATAAACTAACCTAATTTAAATCACTGTGACCCTGACCAGGCAGCCACTAAAGATGTGGTCCCATGAGCTTCATATCTGACCACTTGTGAACACCCACATAACTAAAAACCTCCCTCTTGCATGACTTTTTGTGTGTGTGTGTGTGTGTGTGTCCCACTAGATCTGAGTCAACTGCACACCTCTAAAGTCAATCAGATTCCCTGTAACCTTTCTGGAAAGTGTTTTACTGAGAAAAATAATGAATAGTGTGTCTGTTATTTGTATCTATATTTGTTTGGACCATATTATTTGTTCAATCGGAACCATAACAACACCTGAACCACCTGAACCCTTCCTGTTTATTTATATATCACAATAGTATGCTCTGTCCATGCACGCACAAAATAATTGTCCTACACTAAGGAGTGTCTCATAGTAAAGAAGTTCCTAATTGGTGAAAACAGCTAAACTGTATTGAAATAATAATTACACAAATAATAGCCAATTACAGAGCTTCCCACTGTGCATATGCTATTTTAGTTATTCATGGTGTAAAAGCAGTTTAGATAAATAATGACTCATAGCAACTTTAACACAGGGAGTTGCTGGAACTGAAATTAATATCTCAGCAGGCTTAATTTTTATTCAAACCACAGTTTTTAAACACTCACTAAGCAAATAGCACAATATCCTCCATCAGCTACAATGTTGTTGTGCTTCAGTTATCTTTTGGTGATAAGATTCTGTGATGTGGTCTTAATACAATCATCAAAACACCAGACCTCTTTAAGGACCAGTGAAGTAAGTTAATGTGCCTCATTGGGAGGCTGGGTAAGATGGAGGGAGGGAGGAACAGATAAAAGTACAGAGACACATTTAAAGAAAATCTGCTCAAGAGCACTGTGGCCCTCAGATTGGGGTGAAGGTTCACCTGTATGATGTCTGATGTGCATATGGTGCTTTAATTAATCTGTGACTTTTGAGTCATGCTTCAATCAACCTCGTGCTCTGTTCCCTTCTTATGCGTGATTACTTTTCTATAACAGCAGCTCTAATAGGAGTTCGGGTTGCAAGGGAAATTACAGGTTAATATTTAACACACTCCTTCTAAAATGTTTCTATATTAACAAGTAATTCACAGAGGATTGTATGATGGATGTGGCAGGTTTTGTTTTTTTGTTTTTTTGCCATTCATCCACCCATTTTCCGTATTGCATATCCTACACAGGGTTGTGGGCCTATCCCAGGGAACACCCGGAAGGGGAAACCCTAGACGTGGTGCCAAACTTTCGCAGGGCACAATCACACACACAATAACACAGCCATTCAGTACAGTCACTATGGGCAATTTGGAAATGCCAGTCAGCCTCTTTGAACGGGGGGGAACCTGAGTACCCGGAGGAAACCCCCGAACCATGGAGAGAACCTGCATACAGGGCAAAGGTGAAAGGCAAACATGCTAACCACCAAGCCGCCATGCTATACAGATGAGTATACATACAGATGAGTATGGCTAAACATGTGACTTTGTCAAACATATTTTGAGTTGATGGAAAGTAATAGTCAAAAATGACATTGAAATCTTTTATTATGTCACAATCCTGTTCTTTAGGGAAAGAATCTTTGGAGAAAGTTTGCTATTGTCCAGCTCCAATAGAGTATTTGAGGTAACTCAGATTAATTGCATATATTAGGCCAAGTAACAAAGCAGAAGCCTTCACAACACCTGCCAACCCTGTCAGCACCTCGATGCCTTCCAGCACTATCTGAGTCCCTAATGGATCATCCATGGATACACCTTTCTGCACCATAATCCTCTGAGCTCTCCCAGTTCCCCTAGGTATAAGTTCCCATTAGTATCCTTAAAGAAAAGCATATCAAATGTATACTTACATAGTGGACTCATATAATGCAGTTAAATAACAGATAAAATGTGATAGTCAATTATATATATATATATATATATATATATATATATATATATATATATATATATATATATATATATATATATATAAATAAAACATGCCTTTATATTTAATACGTGTTTTATTAAAATATTTAAATATCTGCTACATAGAAGTCTATTGTTTCATTTCCATCTAATTGGGTGAAGTTTCTTGATTATTATTATTATTAAGTTGTTTATTATTGTTAAGTTATTTAGGTTTAGAACTTTCTTTTTTACTTTAGATCTCACTAAAATCCCCTTTTTGAACAAATATCATAAAGCAAACAGCATGTCATGTATTCCAGATAGTCACCTGGTAATGCCTGCGTTTTCAGAGAGGTATATAGTAAACACCAAATCGCATCTTCTCTAAGTTTTTCCACAGCATTAATCTGAAAAGTACATGAAAAATGTGCTTTTCATGGTGGATACACCCAAAGACAAAGACATTTTTTGACTCCATCATCTTCATTGATGATGGAACTGCTGTAGGCAAATTAATTCAGTGGAAAAATTAATTTGGAAGTGAATTCATCTTAAACAACTTAGCTGTTCAAGTTTAAGCAAATGCCTCAAAACTCCTACATCAATACAATTTTCTGAAACATATTGCTAAAACAACAAACTAGTTTTTTAAAGCTAACTCAAAAATTCTTGAATGGCCAAGTCAGGCCTGGCAGAGCATCACCAGAGAAGATACTCAGCACGTGGTGAAGTCTATGAGTCACCGAATTTGAGAAGTCATTGCATGCAAAAGATATTAAACAAAAGTTCTAAACATGACTACTTTAATTTACATATTATTGCTTTATCCCAAACATTATAGTGCCTTGATTGGGGGTGACTAAAAAGTGTTATAATTGTGGGGAAATGTTGTAGGAACTGTCATTACAATATCAGCAGTTGTTTTTTTTGTTGTTGTTTTTAGATGTGCCATGTGAAAAAAAATTTATTCAGCTAGTTCAGCAGTTTATTGTAAACATGCCAGCAGTAGCACTTTTAATTGCTTGTCAAATATTTCTTTAAGGTTTACTGTATCTGGCAGAACATTTATATTAGCTATGTATGTCTGCGCATTTCCTAAAGAGTAATTACTTTCTGTGTAAAGAAGACAGGCATTAAACATATTTTCAAAGCAAGAAAAGACATAGAATGTAAAATAAACCTACAAAGCCAGCGGATGAAGTGATGCCATCTCTGCGTAGGATGAAAGTGGAATCAGGTGCAATAGTGTGGGAGATGGATGAAAGTGTCTCCACTATACAATAATGTGCGAGACCTGTCTCTACTAAGGTAGGAGTACAGGAGATACATGGAAGTGTCTTCGCTACACAACAATGTGGGAGAAGTGTCTCTCATACCAAACATGGAACTTGTGTGTCAAAGAAAAAACAGTCTCTGTTATAGCTGCACTGGTTTACCTTAGCCTAGATCTGGTTTGGATTGAAAAGGAAAATAGTGAAAAATTGAGCATGCCATTGGAAAATCAATGCATACTCCCTGTTTGCATGCAAGAGAGGGAGTCTTCTAGATTGAATCAACACTTTGTAGCTATTTCACAATAAACATAAGCTCAGCAGGAAGTATGCAATAAAATACACTGGCAGCACCACAAACCTTGTTATACCATGCCCGTAGACCGGGGGGGGTCGGGTAGTTCAAATGACCCCACCCACAAGGTCCAGAATTTAAGTCAGTTTTTTTGTATTCATTAATATCATCCTGTACAGGAGTATTATGTGCACAGCAACTGACGTTATGCACTCATAGCAAAATCTGTGAGGCCAGCGACATCCAGCTGTATAGTGAGTATGGGGCGAAAAGAGTATTAGAGACGGAAGAGAAAGCAGGCAGCAGCATCACTGTCACAGAATATGTAAAATATGTTCAAAAAGACTGCCAAACAAGGTAAAGTTGTTATATTTATTACCTAACCTACTGTATCTAAATTTAGCTGAGGAGTGATCTGTAAATTGAATAAGAACTTTGTATAAATTCTTAAAACAACATTTAATAGTCCAATTATACTTTTTAAAAGCCACTCAAGTCCCAGTTAGAGCCAAATGTCTTCATCAAAAACTGGAAAAATTATACCTTGGAAATGTTTCCTAAATTTGAATAATTTGCCCAGTTTCATGTGCTTACCTAATTAGTGACATTTGATAAATGACTCTGTTGAAAAGTTTACACATCTCAGAAGTTTATTTGTGTCTTCTTTATGCTATTTACCATTTGAAACAGCAGAGATTTGTTTGTTGTTGGGAAGGGTGTTTTATTTTACTTTTGACTTATCTGCTGCCATGAAGTAAGGCACCTCCAGGGTTAGGGGTTTGATTTCCACCGCTGCCCTGTGGGCACATGGTTTGCATGTTCCTCCAGGAGTTTCATCTGGGTACTCCAGTGTCCTCCCCAGTGCAAAGACATGTGTTGCATGTTTTGACAATTTGACATTTTCAAATTGCCCATATTGTGTAAGAGTGTGTGTGTGTGTGTGTGTGTGTGTGTGTGTGTGTGTGTGTGTGTGTGTGTGTGTGTGTGTGTGTGTGTGCTTGTACCCTGCAATGGGTTGGCACGTCAACCAAGATGTCATCTGCTTCAAGCACTAAGACCCCTGGTATATATACATACAAATTCCCACACATGTTAACACCAAGGGGCAATTTATTATATAGTGTTCAATCAACCCACAGGTATGTTTTTTGGACATGGACAGAAAGCCAGAGAATACCCAGCAAAACTCCATGCAGCAAGTAATCCAGGGACCCTGGAGCCATCCATCCAACTATCCATCCATCCATCCATCCATTGTCAGCTACTGTTACTTCCTGTTTAGAATCATGGAGTCAACCCTGGGAACACAGAGCGCAAAGTGATCACACTATCACACAGTTATTCACACCATGGGGCAATTTACAGTCACTATTCCACCTGCCAACTGCTTTTGTGAGGTGGGAGGAAACCAACATGGACATGGGGAGAACATATTAAATGCCACACACATTGAAGTGATAACCCTAGATTTGTGAGACACCTCCATGCCTGCCTGCCTGCCTGCCTGTCTATCTATCTATCTATCTATACCTTTATTTATGCCACTAAAGCTTAGATTTGAACTCAAGTAAATTTATAACTGTTACAGAATCTGATAAAGCTCACATTGTCTGTGGGCCTATGCTGGGCTGCAAAATACATCATATTGTTTAACAAAGTACATAACTGCTGTTGACCATTTCATTAATTACACTGCTTGTCACTTTGTCATTCTCAATTATTTCTGAACCAGATTTAATTGTTTTGTATTTTCTGAATTGGAACAAAAGCAAGTCATTTCCACACAGATGCTCCATTGCTGAGAGTGGGACAGTGTAAGAACAGCTTGTCACGTTGATAGTTCACACTGGCACTGAGACTTCATTTGCCTCATAATATGATCGACATGACCAGAGCATATTACCTCTCTCCGGGCAGCTGGTAATGCATTTGGAAGAGAGGGGGAAAAATGAAATATCCATGAACTGAAGGAAAAGTAATAATTCCTCTCTGGAGCATAAGGATCCAGACGGTGCAATGTTTTCACTTTGACAGACAGAAATCAATAAGGCAGATCTGATATGGAACAATTTACGAATGACACTTCACTCATCACACCATATTGGAAAACATATTGTACAATCTCCCTCCATGCTGAGACTTGCTCTCATGACTTGCTCTCTATTTTTTTTTTGTGTGTAAATTGAACATTTGATCTGAACTTTAAGATGCAATCAAAACACAGCAATAGCAAAGCTTCAATATACCCACATTTTTTTTTTTTTTTAGAAAATCTTCATTATATTCAATATTAGCAATGATGATTTGCCCGTTTCTTTAATCCAGACCATTTTCTATCCTCTATTAATTCACCCTCATATTGCATTCTCTGTTTGACTTGCCTTTATTAAATAATGGCCAACCGAAAAGCTTCTGCATAGAAATATCACTGAATTTCATTGATATTCTGAGTGGTAGGAATGACAAGAAATCCCATTTCCAGTGCTTTGCAATTTGAAAATCATCTGCTAAATAGTTATTTTTTGACAGCTCAAAAATAATAATGTCAGATAACTTCAGTGTAATTGAAGTGCTTTGAATAGAGATTGGAATATACAGTATATTAATGGTTTTGCAGCCAAATTGTTTGCTACCTTCAAATCATATAGTTCCTGTTTTTATTTTTTTTTATTCCAGAAACCATGGAAAGTAAGAAGACACCAACATGATTAATGATAGTAAAGAGTGACCTGAATAACTTCCATCCATCTTCTATACCACTTATCTTTCGCAGGGTCAAAGGGAAACCTGGAGCCTATCCCAGAGAGCACCAGGCACAAGGCGGGGTACACACTGGACAGGGTGCCAATCCATCGCAGGGCACAATCACATACACATTCACACACGATGGACACTTTGGAAACCCCAATCCGCCTACCATGCATGTCTGGGGGAGGCATTGCATGCATTGGACTGGGGGAGGAAACCGGAGTACCCGGAGGAAACCCCTGCAGCACAGGGAGAACATGCAAACTCCGCATGGGGGGAATCAAACTCCCGACCCTGGGAGTGTGAGGCGAACGTGCTAACCACTAAGCCACCGCTGCATTTGAGGTTTAAGAAAGAAAAAAAAAAAAAAAAAAACCCATTGATGACTCCATGTTCAGCTGATGTTAGCAACAAGCTAGCTAGGAAACTGAAAACAGCAACCTGTATAGTCCGTATTATAGATTTAACAACCAAATATGTCGGTATGTTGATTGATCTAAAACAAATGCTGGCTGTATATATACACACAGTATAACTCCTTTAAAGGTAACAGTCCTTTACTTTACTTCTGATGCTGTGCTCAGACATGTTGATTTGACGTCACTTCCTGAACCCAGAGGAACTCATAGTTGAAAAGACTAGAGTTCACGAGTAGGAATTTTGAGTGGATGGGGCATTTTCTTTGGCTTTTCCTGGTCCAAGGTTGGGATTCACAGGTTGCAACACCTAGTGAAATGTAGCATTAGCCATCTCTTCATTTCTACCTAAAGAGAGCAATGTTGCAGCACTTTATTCCTTCAGCCTGCCCAGCTCTCTCACTTCCTCATCTGTACACTTTGTTCAAACACATCAACCAACAAATCTACAGCATTCATGCTAATACTGCTGTGAACCCCATCTATATATATATATATATATATATATATATATATATATATATATATATATATATATATATATATATATATATATATATGTGTGTGTGTGTGTGTGTGTGTGTGTGTGTGTGTGTATGTATGTATGTATGTATGTATATATATATATATATATATATATATATATATATATATATATATATATATATATATATATATATATCTATATGTTTTTGCACTGAGTTGCTACAGAATCAGTTCAGCTACCTAGTTATCTTTGAGATTATGAGCATACCTGCACTGCATTCTGGGACTTTAACATTTCCTGTGTACACTGTTTTTATGATGTATTTGTCATTAATATGAAATTGAACAGAAAATAGTGAGTTAGAATTTTTTTTATATGTTTCAGGATTAAATTTCCTGGAAAATACTATATTGGACACTCACCATAAATGATTAAATATAATCTTTCATTTCAGTTTGTAGGATCAGATAGCAGAATGTGCTATACTGTATAATATGTGCAATTTGCTGCCATCCAGCAAACTCATTTGCACCTGAGAAAATGACAGGCCCCTCCTTTTTTTTCCTTCAGAAAATGAAATGTATCATTACTGCAAACAGCATGTATGTGAGTAGATGGCTGAACCACAGGGTCTTTTTTTGATACTTTAGATGTAATTGAATATGCCAAAAAGGTGACATAATGAAGGGGGAGAAAAAAAAGAATCAGCACTTTTTTGACTTTCTCTGCAGTCTGGAAGCACATGTGCACGATCCCTACAGAGACCAGAAGCTTGAAGTACTCATTCTGCTTCTTAAAAAAGGTGACAGAGTCAAAGGAGTAAAAAATATATATTCATATAATTGCCAGATAATGAGTGTACATTTGTAAAATCGACTTCATAACCTACTGGAGGTGAGTATAATGGTATGTCTGATTGGATGCTGTGAAACTGAAGTGATCATGTTTTAAAGGAAAACTTTAAATACAATCTTTAAATTGGAATGTATGAAAAGTAAACAAATAATTTGTTGTTGCTTTGTATATTTGACACATTGATCTAATTGTTCAGTGAAATGGGTAAAATAAGTAAAAACAGTGTGACACTATGTTTGGAAGCACACCACAAACTTTTGTAAGGTTTTAATTTTTTTTTCTACCCCAAAATGCACTACATTGTAAGAGTAATGAGCTCACAGTCTCGTTGTCTGTTGTGACAAGAGCGCTTTCTGTTCCCATAAGCCCCTAGTCCTCTTTTTTAGCAGAGGCACATTATTATAGGTGACATACTGGTGGTAATGTCACATGATGCTGACAGCTGCTGCAGGCAGCCTGCCTACTCAGTGGCTGCCCACGTAGGAGTTCATGTCAGACTGGCTCACTTGACTCCACAATCCACCTTCTATTTGTTTGCAAGAGTGTTGAAGGATATCCGCTAGAGACACTGTAACAGATGAAATGTAGCCTCAGATGTTTTAAAGCACTGTATAAGCATAGCTCCCTATACCATGTTTATTAATCTGTTTTACTGTAACTAACTGAGACATGAAAAAGCTAATGCTTTAGTATAATGGGGGATATACTGTATATGTTAGGAATAAAACATGACAGGGTGTGCTGTTATAGGAAAATAATCAACAATAGAGTGGTGTGACATGAAGCAGAGATAGTGTTTCTACCTAAAAGTTGCTTATACCACTTATCTGTACCACTTTTCCTACACAGGGTCACAGGGAGCCTAGAGGCTATCCCAGGGGACTTGGGGCACAAGGCGGGGGACACCTTGGATGGCGTGCCAATACACCAGAGGGCACAATTTTGGATCAGCTTTGGAAGAGCTCCAAATGATGGTGGCATACATGGACGCAGTGGCCCCTCCAGATCCCACAAATGGTGCTAATTCATTTTGTAATGTTTTTAAAGGCTGTCCTTCTCATGTGCGTTATGATCATAAGACCATTCTTACCAATTCTAGACATTGGCACAGGTAACAGCAAGGAAAAATCCAGAAATTCACTTATAACGACAGCACTGTTGGAGATGCTGTGTAGCCTTGGGCTACTACGCGGACAAAGGCCCACAACCATGCTGTCGGCTGACACAGCTGCCTGGGAGAGGAGGCACCACAAGCAGTGCATGAGGAGGAGGAAATGGGGTAAGTGGTTGCGAGTCTGCTCCAGGCTAAAGGCAAACCTTTTCTGTCCAGTGCTCCCATCAATACTACTAGCCAACTTTCGCTCCCTGGACAACAAACTAGACTACCTAAAACCCCATCTAATCACCCAGTCTGAAATGAAGAACTGCTGTATGTATATTTTCATGAAACTGTGGCTGCAGGATAACATCCCCGGCACAGCCATCCAGCTGCAAGGGCTAACATTGTTTCATGCTGACAGGAATACTGCAGCCTCTGGTAAGACCCGTGGTGGCGGGCTGTGTACATACATAAACAATGATTGGTGTTCGAATGCTACAGTAGTTGCAACCCACTGCTCACCGCAGCTTGAGTTTGTAGTGGTAAAGTGCAGGCAATTTTATTTGCTAAGGGAATTCTCTGCCATCACTGTGGTAGCAGTGTACATTTCCACCAGCACAAATGCTAATGAGACGCTGCGTAAGCTCTACAGTGCCATTAGTGAGCAACAAACGGTCCACCCTGATGTTTTTTTTCATAGTCACCGGTGACATTAACCATGCCAACCTAAAGTCTGTAGTGCCCGAGTTCTATCAGCACGTGAACTTTGCCACAAGAAGAGATAATATGCTGGATCTTTACACCAACATCCATGAGGCATACCCCACTCCCCACTTTAGGTTCTCAGATCATCTTTGTGTTATGCTACTCCCAGTGTACAAACCACTGCAGAAACACTCCAAGCCAGCACACAGAACCATCAGAATCTGGCCAGAATGAGCCATTTCAGCCCTGAAGGACTGCTTGGAGAGCACAGACTGGAAAATGTTCAAGGAAGCAGCCACCTATGACCAGGACACATGCATAGATGAATACACCGTCTCAGTGACTGGGTACATAGAGAAGTGCATTGCGGAAGTCACTGCTGTGAAGCACATCACCACATAAGCCAACCAGAAGTCGTGGCTGACGGTGAAGTGTACAGTTCTGAGGGCACGAGACACTGCCTTCAGGTTGGGGGATGCAGGACAGCAAGGGCTGAGATTTCCTGGGCCATCAAGATAGCTAAACATCAGTATGCACAGAGTTGCATGTAAAAATTCCCACTCCTGCGAGAAGCAGGGACATTGTCTGGCCTCAGCTGGCATGAGGAGGATCCAGTCCAGAGTTAATCCACACAAACCACGCGATCTCACACTCACTGCACTCAGCCCTATCACACCTGGACACTAAGAGGACTTACTGTATGTTAGAATGCTGTTCATTGACTTCAGTTCAGTATTAAACACAATCATCCCCCAGCAGCTGGTTAAGAAACTCCTCCTCTTGGCCATTGACACCTCCCTCTCTAATTGGATTCTCTGCTTTCTGACAGAGAGACCACAGACAGTATAACATATATAGTATAACAGCAGCAGAACATCAGGCACCATCATGTTGAGCATATATACAGTATCTCACAAAAGTGAGTACACCCCTCACATTTTTGTAAATATTTGATTATATCTTTTCATGTGACAACACTGAAGAAATGGCACTTTGCTACAATATAAAGTAGTGAGCTTGTGTAAAACTGTAAATTTGCTATCCCCTGAAAATAACTCAACAAAGCCATTAATATCTAAACTGCTGGCAACAAAAGTGAGTACACCCCTAAGTGAAAATGTCCAAATTGGGCCCAAAGTGTCAATATTTTGTGTGGCCACCATTATTTTCCAACACTGCCTTAACCCTTTTGGGCATGGAGTTCACCAGAGCTTCACAGGTTGCCACTGGAGTCCTCTTCCACTCCTCCATGACGACATCACGGAGCTGGTGGGTGTTAGAGACCTTGTGCTCCTCCACCTTCCATTTGAGGATGCCCCACAGATGCTCAGTAGGGTTTAGGTCTGGAGACATGCTTGGCCAGTCCATCACCTTCACCTTCAGCTTCTTTAGCAAGGCAGTGGTCATCTTGGAGGTGTGTTTGGGGTCGTTTGGGGTCAGGACAAAATCCCTGGTGGCCAACCGCAACAAAAGTCTGACCTCTGTGATTGCCAACAAGGGTTTTGCCACCAAGTACTAAGTCATGTTTTGCAGAGGGGTCAAATACATATTTCCCTCATTAAAATGCAAATCAATTTATAACATTTTTGACATGCGTTTTTCTGGATTTTCTTGTTGTTATTCTGTGTCTCACTGTTCAAGTAAATCCACCATTAAAATTATAGACTGATAATTTCTTTGTCAGTGGGCAAACGTACAAAATCAGCAGGGGATCAAATACTTTTTTTCCCTCACTGTAAAACTAGAGATGTATTGTGGCTCAATGGTTACATGACTGGGTAACTGATCAGAAGGTTGGGGTTTCAAGCCCCAACACACCCAAGCTGCCGCTGTTGGGCTCTTGAGCATGGACCTTAATCCACTCTGCCCCAGGTGTGCCGTGTCATGTCTCTGGCATGTGATCTGACCCCAACTTCCTAACAAGCAGGGATATGCAAAAAAATAAATAAATAAAAAATCACTGTGCTATAATGTATGTGTGACAAATAAAAGCTTCTTCTGAATGAATGTGTTGGCTCGAATTTAGCCTATTACCCAAAAACATTTAAAACTCAACTTAGAAGCCAATACTCACATCTACCTCTGAGCCCAGTTGGAGATAGAAAAAATACACCAGCCGTGAGTGAGAAGAAGCAAGGGTCCAGCTTTATTGTTCCATTCCACCACACGAGATCCACACCGATGAGAATTCTCAGAAGTGATCCCAATATCCTGAGCTTAAGCTCCAGTATTTATACTGTATTTACACACTAGATAACCCATAGGTTTCCAGAAAAGGCCTATTTCACTTACCCATAGAATTGAAACCAGGGGTTTTAATTTACACATAAAATCAGAACCCAGGCATTTCCAACAACCCAGGAAACAAAAACCCAGAGTTTCTAGTTACCTAGGTGGTCAGAAACCAGGATTCTCATTTACCTAGGTGGTCAGAAACCAGGATTCTCAATTCCCTAGGTAAAAAAAATGACGTAGACAAGACGACTAAACAACCGGGAGGGACCTTGGTCTTATCGTTATCTCGAGGGGGGGGGCCAGCCACCCTTATAACTGGCTCTCTTCATGGTTCTCTAAAAATTAAGGCTTTCCTTGCGAGACGAGAATCTTCACCATCTGAATCATGAGTAAGTTATATTTTCCTTTTTTTCCTGTATTTCTCGTTTATAATTTATTTTCATATTTGCACTATATTTCTTATTTTATATATATTTATACTACTTGAAAAGCGGTTTACTGTACTTCCAACTTCTTAATATCATTACAGTTCTACTGTCCTGCATATCCTACTATTCTGTTTTTTATAGAGTTTCTCTATTACTATAAGATATTATTAAAGTTATTCATGTGTGTGTATGAGAAAGAGAGAGTGTGTGCGTATGTTGTGTCTACTTGCCCGCCCTTGACTGTACGAGCATGTGTGTGTGTGTGTGTGTTTTAGCACTCCTCAGCTCGTACACTTCTTTCGACTATTTCGACTAATAACCCATAAAGATCTTTAAAGTGTTTTACCAATTTATCCACTTCTGACTAAAACCGCTTCTGTATGTCTAGGTGCCGGTGCCCATCGTCAGTCCCTTCTCTCACCGTTACTGGACCTGGATCTGGATCTGGACCTCCCTTATGTTTATTTTATGACATTTTTTATCCACAACAAATGAATGAATGCAATTACGAGAGGTCATTTATAAGGTAGTAATTATTTATATGTCTTATGTTGAGACAGTTTACTGAGAGCAGAATTACAGAGCTACAATCATTGTATTAATTATACAACACTTTGCTCTTTTCTAGAAATAGAAGTTATTAAGAAGAAGCAGGTAACTTCTACTATATAAGATAAAATATGAGAACACTAATAAGGTTTTCATGTTGCCAAGAATCTGCTGAATTCATTACTTATAAGAACACTTAGTACTTATATTTCGGGGGGGGGGGGGACACCTCTCAACCTCTTAAACGCTCTCTGGCAGTGTAGTACATACTTCATTTACAGTAGTCAAGAGTGTCTGGAGCAAAGGGCTGCAGAAAATCACCCAGAATGACATTTAGAGCCTGCTGATGTCCATTTTGCGCTCACAGCCATTTCAATCTACAAAACTGCTAAAAACGACTTACGGTGCCCAGAAACATTTGAAACTATGCATAAAAGTGAGGCTTTTTTGTATTATAGCCTGCACCTTCCACTGCAGTGTAATAATATTCATAATAGCACACCTGGGTGACTAGGAACAGGAAATTGTTCAACCATGACTTCCTGGGTTCCTTCAATGGAGCTGTCAGGATGTGGCGAAGTGGATAGACTCGCTGGGATTTCCCCAATACACGGCATGATTTACTGAGAATTTCATCACAGGCAGAAAGCTGGTTTACTGCCATTATTTGCCACGATTAGGAATCAATGACTTTGAACATATCAAGGCGATCTCAGCACATGTCCGTGAGCTGCTAGGCATCTCGGAGCAATTGTGGAGTCGCAGTATTGCAGACCCTCAACGAGATGATATGGGGATGTTTTTGGAAGTCAAAAGCAGGACTGGGAAAAGTGCTGATTCCCTTACCTACGCTCAGTTCCTCAATTACCAAAAGAAGTAAACAGCAAGATTACAGTATAAACAGCTTATATAGCTCAATAAAAAAAACAAAAAAAACATGACTTCCTATTTTACAATGATCCAAAAGATACATCAAAATTAACACAAAAAAACGTTTAGTGAACACAAAATTAAGGTCTTGCCATGGCCATCCTAGTCGGGTGAACCAAAGAGGAGAGTCCACTAGCATGGACCTTGGAATTTGAAGGATCTGGAGAGATTCTGTATGGAGGAACTGGTATCAGATCCCTTTACCATGTATTCTCCAACCTCATCAGGCATTATAGGAGAAGACTCAGAGCTGTTATCTTGGCAAAGGGAGGTAGGACAAAGTGTTGACTAAAAGGGTGCCAATAACTGTTGCACACCTATATTTATAAAGATTTTTTTTTTAATTAAACCTGTGTTTTGTTTGCAATTGTTTGATATCCATGAGAGCAGAGTATTTTGTGATTTTTTTTTTTTTAAAAATATCAAAAGGTTAAACAATAAAGACAATTTTTCAGTGCATTCTTTGCTCATATTTACCAAGGGTGCCAATATTAGTGGAGGGCACTGCATATACTATAAAGAGAAGTAAACAGTAACAAAATAAACAAAGTGAGTATTTGGTGTGACAAGACTTTGCTTTTAAAAAAAATCAGCAGTAGTCCTGGGTACAATTTGTGCCAGTTTATAAGGCATCTTGGAGAGTGGTGTAAAAGTGGTATAATATGTTGCTTTCGTTACTGACATACAAACATTTCTTTTGTATCATTTAATGCTTTTTTGTTGTGACAGTAATGTTTGCAACTTTTTATTTTCTTTATTTCTTTTTTTAATAACCAAGTAATGCAAAAGCCATAAAATAAACATCTATAATGAAACTTGGTTTAATATGAAAAGTTAGGGTGCTTAAGACTTTTACACAGTACTGTATATAATGGTCGATATTTCATGACTTTTTTCTTTGAATTTCTATCCTCCATTCTAGAAGCACACACTGTTCATGATGTGGCACTGCAGGCCGAGCAAATGTTACAAGATTTCCACACTCATAAAAAATCATTTTCCCACTAGCTTGGCCATCTGTTCTCGATAGATACAATAACACAAGCTATCATGAGACCATGCAGATGCACAAGGTGACACTTGCAGTGCAGCCAGAGAGGCATTGAATTCCAAGTACAGTGGCATGACATGAATATGATTTTTAACCCCAGGCCCTGTTTCAGGGCCGAGCTCTGCAGTGTGAAAAGAAAAAAAAAAACACCCTCAGTAGAAAATGTATGACTTCGACATAAGAGCTGTTCTTGAACTAATATTTCATTGGAACATTTCAGTTAATTAAAATGTCAACACGATCTGAGAAGTTCATTTATTCTCTTTAGTTAATAGCTAAATGAGGACTTCACAGTAAGGCTGCTATTGAATTTATACTTGCTGTTTTGACCTTTGTATTTTCTGGCAGTTTCTTAAGATTCCTCATAGCTGAAATGCAGATTATAGTTCTACAAGTGACATTTTAGTTTATGTAATACTTCACAGTGAAAAAGTAAAAAACCCCTGAACCATTGAAAAAAAATATTCAGTGGTTCATTAAATACACTGCAATAAATGACATCTTAGCAAGTTGAAATACCCTGTAGATAGTTAAATTGATCTAATATTTATTATAAGATCACAATAAGCCAAATATAAGTTTATCAAAAGCATGTCAAGCCACTCATGTCATTTGTACTCATTTCAAGCTTGAAATAGTCTTGTTCTATTGGCAGATCATTTTTGCTCATTTTAAGCATTTATTTCTAGAAAGAAGCAAATGTATCTGCCAATAGAATAAAACTGCATGCTTGAAATGATTAATACTGACTGCAAAAATGGTCTTACTGTATATTTGTATATTTGTAATAAGAAGTACTAGATAAATTTGACTATATTCAAGATATTTTCACTTGCTAAGACGACTTTTTTTTGCAGTGTTTTTATTTTTTTTACATAACAAAAGGAAATTATTAGAATTACTTAATTTAAACCCAAAGTGTATAAAAACAGATCTTTACTTGAACCGATGTTTTTTTAAACCTGATTTGCATATGCATTTGCAGAACTTTAATTTGATTCTATTTTAAGCATTTTGTATAGGATGTTTTCAGTATTTATTGTTTAGTGTTGACTTTAAGGCCTAACACTATTGTATTATGAAATATTTTGAAAGCTCAAGTGTTTCGGTAAAGTTTTCTTGGTTCTTTGTGCTTCAAAGTCAGGTGTATGGTGTCGGTGTGTGTGCATGGAAGTAGTCATGTAGGGTTTTGCCAGTTCAATATTCATTAAAAGCTGATATAAGGCCATATACGTACTTGTACTTATAATTGGAGTTTTACATCTGCTTGGAATATTTTCCATATAATATTTTAAGCTCTAATGATGACAAATTATTTGCAAAATTAGACATAAAAATTTACATGAGCCCTTTAAACTCTCTTGCATGAAATATTTTTGACTAAAATTTACTAACAAAAACCTATAGATTAATTTGCTTAAACATTTTGTATGAGCATAATTCTTGGTATCAAGTAAAACTTACTTAAAAAATATGCATTGTTAAATGCCTGTTACCACACTTACACAAGTCCCACTCAAGTATTTTATTCAGTGGAATGAAATTTAAATCATTAGTGATAAGACAGTATGGCCTGAGTTTTGCAATTTTTTTCAGGTTGAGAAATGTATTGAGGGGTGCTGGTCAGTTTGATTAGAAAATTATAGAAATGCTGTATTTTATCATCTTAAACCTGCGATGTGCAATTTTCAAAACAAACCTGATTCTTGACAATCCTCTGTAAAATTTATATTTTTAGGTTTCAGTTCATTTCTACAGACAGGTTTTTGACAAATACTAATTTTGTTATGGCTTTCCACATCAAAATCTTTCAGCTTCGAAAAATAGTCCAGACAACAAAACACACATATTTCTGCAAGTTCAAACCACCAAGTCACAACATTTATGAAGCTTTTATAACAGTCTGTCATGTGAAAGCATCATAGCTTTCCAAAAATTGAGCCTACTTCATACAAATGCCTAGATAGCATGCTTTACATATGTTAAGAATATTAAAAGTATATTTTTCACTGTACATTTTCTGTTTATTTCCCTTCAAGTGTAATTTCAAAGTAACATATTTTAAATGACACTTGAAACGTGCACTTGAATGAACGTATTTCTTAACATAGTCATGCACAAAAGTATATTTAATTGTAATATGAACTTTAAAAAGTTATTTTATATATTAAGAGGCACATTTAAATGACTTTATATTAAAAGCATCACTTAAAATGAAGAGAGTCGTGCAAATTCATTTGTTCACAAAAAGCACAACTGAATGCATGTGATAGATTTGATTTAAAGTTAGCTGTAATGGATTTGTTGTTCCAAAACAACATGCTTTAAAAATATGTACACCGAGTTAACACTAGAAACAGGGATGGAAATGGGGGGATGCAAGGGGACTGAGACCAGGGAGTGAATTTCACGGGGCACAGTTCCAGTTCAAATTGGTTACATTTTATTTGGGAAATGAAGAGGGTTTCTATCTTTTATCCACTCAAAAGCCTGTGAAAGTGAGTTCCGCACATCAGCATAACGAGGATATTCTGTGTGTGGTTGTGCAATGTTGACTTTTATGATTGGACATAATACCTACAGGCTGCAGCCAATGGGAACACTTCTCTATCAGTACAAGTCCTCACAGTACTGATTAGACCACCACAGGTAAGTTAGCAGAGCCGTAACTGAGCTGAAATTCTTAACAGAAACAGGTACTTTAACAGATGCGATAGTAGAAACTTTGATATGGATAAAGCTGTGTGCATGTGCCTAAAATTATCCAGGTGTAATGATTTTGATTGCCCTTATTCATTATTTTCAATATCATAGCTTGCTAAGTAAAATAAACACAGTTCTATTAGCCTAAATGTTTAATACAAATAGAAACTTGGTCAGTAGTTACATAGAGAGATATGTAATATTTGTAAAGTGTTTCAGCTGTCATTTATGCAGACTCTCAAGCCTCTATGGGCTATTACTGTACCACTTTCATCTTTTTTAATTTTACACTGACACAGGCTGTCAGTTTTATTTTTGGTTATAGTCAAAAAATGCAAGAAAGAGAGAGAGTTGCTCGAAGAGGAGAGAGATAGTATTAAATTACATTGAATATTAAATTACATTGAACCACTGGGTAAAAAAGTTACCAGAGGGCAGAGGGTTGTGAAATGGAAGATAAGGATGAATGCTGTTCATTGAACTTTTATGTGCCCATCTTGATACTCAATAAAGCATATTGTTTGGAGGAGACATAAAATAAGTGTAATGTTATTATATATTATAGAGGTACTTATATCAATGTTTGTATTTATATTATATTTACAGTATACTCCAGTCAACTCCGGTCGCAATACACAATGCAGTTTTTATGTAATACATCATCAAGGTGTGTTTTGGCAAAATTCAGTCAAGCTTTAATGTTCTTCTGGGTTAGCAGTGGTTTTCACGTCACCACACTTCCATGTATGCCATTTTTGCCCAGTGTCTTTATGACAGTGGAGTCATGAACAGTGACCTTTATTGATGAAAGAGAGGCCTGTAGTTCCTTTGATGTTGTCCTTGGTTCTTTTGTGACTTCCTGGATGAGTCATCACTGGGCTCTTGAATGTATTTTGGAAGGTCTATCACTTCTGGGAAGGTTCACTAATGTGCCAAGTTTTTCCATTTGGAGATAATGGCCCTCACTGTGGGTCTTCGGAATTCCAGAGCCTTTGAAATAGCTTTATAACTCTTCCCAGACTGATGTATTTCAATCACCTTCGTCCTCATCATTTCTGGAGTTTCTTTTAACTTTGGCACAGTGTGTTACTGGGTAAGACCTTTTAACCAACTTCATGCTTTTGAAAAAAGTTTGAGTGTTGATTTGATTGAACAGGGTTTTCAGTAATCAGGCATGGCTTTGTCTAGTCCAGTTGAACCCTATTATGAATGCAGTTTCATAGATTTGGGGCATTAGGACCTATGGGGCAAATACATTTTCACACAGATCCAGTTGGTATTAGAAAACTTTTTTTTTTTTTTTTTTTTTGCATCAATAAATAACAGTATCATTTAAAACAGTATTTTGTGTTTACTCACATTGCCTTTGTTTTTTCTAAGATTTCGTTTTAATTTCTAAAACAATTTAATATGAGATATACGCAAAAACAGAATAAATCAAATACTTTTTCACAGCACTGTAGTATTAATTCTTAAAACATATCAGCCAAGCATCGAATCTCAATTATTTGACCCAATTTATTTCTAACTTTGGAAACGTATATACTTTTAATTATTTAGTTTGTAGATCTGAAGTGTATACTTTGTATGTCACTATGTGGCACGAGAAGGAGGTGCAGACAGAAGCAAGTGCAGGCATGGCAGTTTAATAAAACAACAAGTCCACAGGATAAAGCAGAAGTCAATAAGCATAAACACGCAGAGGTCAGGCGATCAGGCAAACAGTACAAACAAGGCAGGGCAAAGAGACGAGATCATAAACGTGAACAACGTCAAAAAACCAGAATAAACAGACACAGTATAAAGGCTTGGTATAGAGACATTAGGCAAGAGAGCATATACTTCACAAAATAACAAGTGAATGAGAGTCTCTTAAAAGGAGTAGTGTGGGTGTATGTGTATTATTGGAAACAGGTGTCTCTAATTAGAACTCTGAGGATGGTGAAGGTGTCTGAGCGCGTACCTGTGTTTGTGTGTGTGTTTGGGAAGTGTAGTTATCATTGCCCATGTTTGTAGTTCATGGTGCATTCTGAGAAATGGAGTTGCTGGTTTATGGAGGTATGACACTATGGCTGAATTCTGCAAACAGCCAACAATATATAAATATCAGGTTTTAACAAGTATCATTTTTCTGACTATAACATACACTGGGAATTAAACATGAAGAAATAATGCATATATATCACCAAACGATGTAGAAGTGTGTGCATTTACTTTCTCACGTTCCCTAAGCTGTTTGCTGCAGAGATCACATTAAGTCAATAAGCAGCCATTTCATCAAACAGGCTATAGTCTGTCTAAAGATGTCTTAATTTGTAGCTTGCTAGCCAAGCTTTTCTAATACAGCAAAGTTGTTAGTTATGTGTCATAGTGAAACAAACATAAGCCTAATGGATTCCGTTTGTAAACAGCTGAAATACCAGCTGTCAAATTAACCTAGATGCTCTTGCACCACTGCTGACAATGTAAAGAGTTCAGTGAGCAAATTCCTCTCAAAGCTAATAAAAACAAGGAAATTTAACTCAGAACAAAACACAATAGTGATTATTTCAGCACTGATGTAAAGGTAAACAGTGGTCAGTCAAGTCAGTAGTGACAATTTGGCCCCTGTTCCTCACATTTCCTAGTATTTATATTGCATATTTCATTTATTAGATATTCAATTAAATATAAATATAAAGAAAATGAATAGTTGACAATCAGTGTGTTGGTCAAAATTTCACTATGTGAAGTGCTTTACAGGCCACCACACACATGCAGTATGTTGTCGAGTTGTATTATCATTGTTGTTGTTGCTGTTGTTATAAAGCAGTGAGATATCTTCCTAATTCTGCTTTTCTAGCCAGCCCATTAAACTGATTTTCATACAACCAGCCATCATGTAATGCATTTGACAGCAGGGTGTGGCATGCTGCTATTTCCAGTCAATTGGTATTTACTGTTAATAAGAAATTTGAATTGCATTTGGCACAGGTGTTGATTCAGTGTTAGTTCTGATTAAATATCCCAGCCTCCTGTCTGTAACAGTTGGGTTGCATCAGTTGTCTATGCAATATGTGTCTCCTGAGGTCCACCTTACCTCCATCTGCCAATTGCATTACTGCCAGCAGGCTTATTCAGGCAGAATACTGTAATCATTACTTGCTTCTTTAGCTTCCTCTTCTTATTTTATTTTAAACTATATAATCTAATACCTCATATAAGTTGTTATTTAATTTTCTAGATATTTGACAGGGTAATTTGTGTTGCCAAAATATACTAGCATACAGCAATTCAATAAAACAAATAACTAAAAAGTGAATAAATAAATAAATAAATAAATAATCCTAGAAAGGTAAAGTTTCCACATATAATTATCCTGTTGAAGTCATGTGGTCAAGTTTAATACTGATATATTCTTTTTAGTGTACTGTAGATGTTGAACTAGATGCAATTGACAAGCGCCTCATAATGACTGTAGACAGCTGAGTTATCTATCTCCAATGAACATGTCTGGAGTGTCAAAAACAGGGCCAGCTGGTGTAAATAGGCTAGCAGGGATAAGCTTGCTAAGCCTGTTAATAAGGGTTTAACTTTCATAGAACCAAGAACAACACAAACAGCGGTCATAAGTAAAGAAATACACTATGCTAGATCAGTGATCAAATGGATTAATTGAATTTTCAAATGCATGTGCATTGAAAATTTGAATATCTGGACTAAGGTGTCTAGTATAACTGAACACACAGACATGATGATTGAAAAGGGCATATATTTTGATTCTCAAAGCCATAACCATGAACAGAATTTTTATTTTATTATTTTTTTTTCTAGATAAAGTGAATTCTAGTATGTCCAGTTCATACTCCATTATTGATCCAATGCCTTTCTGGCGTAATTTTTTCTTTACAGTTTCCCTTTCCTTTCTTTACAGCACTGTTGTCATTTTGGTGAAATGGCTTCTTTTAAGCAAATAAATAATTTTACTGCATGGATAGATAATCTTTCAGTCCCTCAAAATGATTGTTGAACAGTGTTGCATTGCCATATGTGTTAACATTTTTGTGAATCCCCTTGTGTATGCACTATAAAGTGCCCTTACAGTGGGAGGAAATTGCCTGCAACAAATCCCCATGCTATACTTTCATTAAAAATCTCTATCTATCTATAGCAGAGGCTTATGAATGTCATCTACTTAATCTGAACTGTACCTGTCAACATTTTCCTTGTTCAAACTATCCCTCAAGCGTATCCTCCTCAACTTAAATAAACTCGTGTACACAATTTCATGGACAAGTGCACAAATTAAACAAAATTTAATACTTTTTTGTGAATTTATTTTATTATTATTTATTATTATCATTATTAAATAGGACCCCTACCTAAAGTGTGCTTATTCATTACTGCATTTGTATTCATTTAAAACATATCTGTTTATTCTGAATAAAGTATTCATATTTGGTTATATCCCTATTCATACGTTGTACATCACTGTACTTCTATGCAGTTATATACTGCAACTTTCCATTATGTATACCTAGGACTAAATTTCCAAAATTTGTAGCCCTGATAACTCATGTATACGTGCCTTTTGTTCAGGCTCACACTCAACTTTTCAAGTTTCTCTCCAGCTTGTGCACCTTCAATGACTTCAGGAACATGGTGTGCCAATATCTTATCAAATAAAGCAATTGTGGCTCCTCACCACAGTAGTGGCAATGAAATGGGACCATCTTGGCACAGAGGAGAATAATTTATTTGCAGTGTAAGTGGCCCCTGTGGTTCTCACTGACAGAACGGACTGTACCACATGCCTTTGCCAATGAACAGGCATGTCTGAAATCTCTGTTTTGGACATTCACAACAGCTTTTCATTGTCTTACCCTGAAAGATCCCATGTCAAATGTTCTACCTTAGGCTCAAGGGATGCTGTAGCACCTAAATCCAGCAACAGGAAAATGGTGCTTGTTGGATATGGTGTGATAAATAGAGATATTCAACCACACTACTATACTGTACTGTACTATACATTCAAGACTCAGCATGTTTTTCGTTATGCATAGAAAGTTTACACAATCAAAAAACTAAGCAAAAAAAAACAAACAAACAAAAAACTCTGTACAGTATGGTCCATATGTATTTGGACAGTGACACGGTTTTCACATTTTTGCCACTGCACACCACCACAGTGGATTTGAAATGAAGAAATCAAAATTAGTTTGAAGTGTACATTTATTAACTCAAGGGGTTTAACAAAAAAAATATTAACCATTTGGGAATTACAGGGGTCCATGTCCATGGGTTCCAGATTTCAAGCAGCCAAGTATTAAAAAATAATCCTATTTATTATGTTAGTTTGTCCAGTTTCTTTTGAGCTTGTGAAAATTGAGGGAGTCCATAAATGGCTGTAATTCCTAAATGGTTAACACAATGTTTTTGTTAAAAATGGAGGAATTAATTAAATTAAAGATGAAAGTCTACACTTCAGTCACATCTTGACTGCTTCATTTCACAACCGTTGTGGTGGTGTACAGAGGCAAAAATAAGAAAATTGTATCACTCAACAAACACTTATGGACCTGATTGTACACGGACACAATTTTCACTACATGTGTAGTGGCCATGACCATATCCTGTGGATCCAAACCCGGTCCACTCAGGGAGTAGCACCATCATAGCCCTTATTTCAAAGCTCATCCATTGCAGACATTTTTCCAGCTGCTTTTTGGCTATTACCACATACAACCTTTGTGCATTATTACAGTCTACACACTGTGAGCTCTTTTATGGCATTTGACTGTTTTGCAGTCAGCACAGCAGAAAGACTATGATGAGCTTTTCCTTTTGCTTGCCAATATACAGACATGGGGAGCAAAGCAAAACAAAAGAAATTGAATGTATGCATTGAGGAGGTTTACCAAGGCAAAAGCTATTTTTCAGTTCAGGATGTGATTAAGCCATGAGTGTTGCAAGTTCAGAAGTTCAAACTCTCTCTCTCTTTCTCTCACTCTCTCTCTCTCTCTCTATCAAAAAATAAATAGTCCGAGGTTAAAAAGCACATTACTGCTCAGAGACAAAATATGAGTGTCATGGATGGGTCAATGACATACCACAGCTCTTTCTTTCTTTGCTTGAGTAAAAAAATCACCTCCTTAACTGAGAAAAACCTCACTGTAATTGTATGCCCCTTAAAACCTGTTTCTGACAGTCATTTCAGTGGCTTAATGCTTTCGCTTTATAGCACTTAACCTGTCTCAGCCTGAGGCAGGAACCAAAAGTTAGTTATTTACTGCCCTGGCAGCTGCAATTTATTTCCAGAGAAACACATTATATCATTATTTCCCGATACTTGCAATATCATAGAGAAACATAAAAGTATTGAAGACAGCTGATTTTTTTGGTTGGTTTCACATTTCCGTCACTCGTGAGTGTGCACAAATATACATCAAAGTTGGGCATTTTTTAACACCTGTATTGACAAAGGTATGGCATTTGGGTGATAGGTATAGTAGCAGGGACAGTGAGTGTTCTGAAAGCAAAGAATGCTGCTCATTATTATTGATATTTTGCTAAATACAGCTAAGTGGGGGCATGGTGGCTTAGTGGTTAGCACATTTGGCTTGCACTTCCAGGGTTGTGGGTTTGATTCCAGCCTGTGGATTTTGCATGTTTCTTCCAGGTACTCTAATTTTCTGCCCAAGTCTAAAGATATGCATTGTAGGCTGATTGACATCTCTAAAGTGACCGGTGTGTGTGTGTGTGTGTGTGTGAGAGATTGTGCCCTGTGAAGGGTTGACACATCATGCAGGGTGTCCCCAGCCCTATGCCCCAAGTCCCCTGGGATAGGCTCCCTGTGAGCCTGTGTAGGATAAGTGGTACAGAAAATGGATGAATAGATACAGCTTAGTGTTTATAGGGATTTAACCCAAATATGAATACACTATTTTGGAATGAACATATAATGTGTTCTAAAGAGATACACATACAGATACAAACAGGAGGCGCACCATTTTTTTAGGTCTACTGTCTTACCTGCAAACCCCTTTAGCCCCTTTCCTAGACTCTGCCTTATTCAGCTCCCAAATAAAAACACATTTCTACAATAATTATTTGCAAATGTCATTGAAATTCAGAAAAGACCACCCCATGTGGCCCACATAGACCACACACTGTGCAGAGGGCAGAAAATCTGTTTCGGTTTTTCATCATTCTTCATTGTTATTAAATGAAAATCTTACTGGAAAAACATCCAGGTATTATAATGAAATGCTGCTTAAAGCACTTCATTTTGATTAGCATTGTGTTCCAGGTTCGTAGTAGTTTTTTTTTTCTTCTACATCTTTCTGAAATGTAACAAACCCCCAAACCGATGTAAATCAGATAAAATATGATTATGTGGCTATTATTGTCGACTATAATTAATAGTTCCATGATTTAGGGAAGAGATAGATGTTTTGAAAGACAGTTTCCTAGGTTACTCTGTCATTTGAGATAGAAAGCTTGACAGAAAGTTCCACAGAGAGTCAAGTATGAACTCAAGTAATACAGCTCTGATTGAGGAACTGTAAAGTTAAGTTCTACAAATTGTTATTTGTTGTGATATATTTTGTGAATGAAAAATGAATGCAGATATTTGGCATACTAAACAGATACAGATAGTGGTATTTAGTTACAGCCCTAGTGTTTAAGGATCACTGCCCTTGACCATACCAGAGAATTTTGAGTTTATGGTTGAGGGCTTGCAGAGATTTACAGGGAGTGAGCTTCAGGGATAGCAGCTATGCTGAACTGTGCCATAGTTAAATCCTTCTACACAGCCCTTAAACCCCCAATTTCTCCAGGGACACCTGACAGGCTGACCCTCAACCAGTGATGTAGCTAACCAGATGATGCTTGACTAAAGATGAGTCTTGGACTAAAGTCTGACACAGTTTCACTTATCTATGACTCGAAACTTGACTTGGAGTTTAACATTTGGATTTTGAATTAATTAACTGTGACTTGGGCTCTGACTTGAGACTTAACTTCAAACATGACTCAGCTATACTGTAACACTTGCCTTGTATTCTACCTCTCTTTTTGAACCAGAAGAGTACCCAAATTCTTTACCCAAGTAAAAGTGCAATTATTCATCTAAATAAATACGCTGATAAAAACACAACTTCAAAGTCTTCAATCAAATTAAAGCAGAAAAGTTCAAACTCTTACACTTACATGAAGTATGAAAGTAAATGTACAAGAACGCTTTACATCACACACTGATTTGAGTTACTGATTCACCAAAGAACTGAATAACATTGGAAAACAATAGCAAAGGTTATCTGACAACAGCTTTATTCATAATATCTGAAATATTAGCAGGCATGATAATATCTCTGATAATACTGTACAAGGCAGCTGAATGCTAGTTTTGATATGCTATTAATTTAGATCACTGAAGTTGTCTGATGCTAAAATATAACCTTATGACAATACAGAAAAATGTAGCAATGTAAAAGGTAGATTTTACAGTATTATTGTAGGTGAAAGAAAAATCTGAGTAAAGTACAGATAGCAGACGTACATACAGTAACAAACTCGCTGTAGGGTACCTTCAAGTAAGGATCCTGGAACACCCCTGCAATACACATTTTGGTGTTTTCCCTCCTCGAAAATGCATAGTTACACCTAGTTGAAGCTTGTTAATGATCTGATTAGTTAAATTAAGTGAATTGGGAGCAGGAAACACACCAAAATCTGCCTAGATGTGGTATTCCTGGACCAGGATTGAGAAACTGAAATAAACCACTGGAATTTCCGACATGATGTCACATCCTAAACCATTCTTCCAATAACATCAGTGAAACCTCAAGATGTCATGCATTCCTCAACTGTAATAGTTTCACTGTCGAGCTACTGATAGATGGTGGGATCAGTGTTCAAATGGCTAAGATGGAACAAATCCTGATGGCAAGCAAAAGGAATAGGCTTTCTGTAAAGACCTCTGTGTCTTACTGAGCAACCAAGGCCTGCAATGTGAAGGGATAAGGTTGGATTCTGCTTTCATCTCTAAACCTGAGCTTTTTTTTTTTTTTCCTTTTTCTACAGATAACACAAAGTCATATTTGAGGCAGTGGTGACATTTTTAGAGACTGTGCTACAAAAAAAAAAAAAAGAAAAAATAGAAAAGAAAGAAAACTCTCCTACAGAAACTCGTGAACATTTATCATTCCACTGAACCATTGAGTTATCCTTAATTTTGCGAGCAGACTTCCATCATTGCAAAGCATATACTAAATATGACACTGCAGTTTTTTTTTTCAGATGTTAAAACAGTCATGTGATAAAAAAAAAAAGTATACCCCCTGGAAATCGTTGGCTTTTTTTTCATATTTGGACAAGCAAACATTTGATCCTCCTTGAAACAGTGCCTATAACGTTGATACTGTACATTCTATCAAATGACATTTTGTAGTAATTTTCACAATTTAAATGAACAAAAAACAGATCAGTCACAAAGAAAAAGTAAATACACTCCTGAATTTATCACACCTACACATCCATAAAATTAGAATGAGGTGTTCAGGAGTAGGTGTCAGTGATTAGAACCTGCTTAGGAAGTGCAGGTGGAATCTGTTTTATTTATAGCCCTCTCATATCTAGTGTCTGGTGTCCCCTTTGTTATTCAGGTGTGTGTTGTCATCATGCCAAGATCTAAGAGTTCTGTAAGGTCTTCAGAAAAAGGTTGTGGATGCCTATGAGTCTGGCAGTGGATTTAAAAAGATCTCTATTACGTATGCTTATGGGGAAATGTGCATTGTAGATATGAGTGTGTGTGGGGGTATTTCAGATTCCGTTGGATCCACAGCCTGTCATCCCATTGGGTCCTCAGCCTGTCAGACTTCATCAAGGAAGATGACGCACTGGTTCACGCCGCCAATCAGCTCAAGCCACCCTGTTTAAATACCCGTATTTCCTCCGTGCTGGCAGCTTTTGGGCTCACTTTGCTATTGCTATTGTACACTTCCTGTTAGTGCTGTTTGTGGTTATACCTATTAAGTCCTTGTATGTGGTGTGTTGGTAGGATAGTAGACTAAACGTTCTTTGTTAGTATTGTGTTTGTCAAGTGTGTAGAGGCATATTGTCCTGTCTTCTCAATTCACATTGTGTGTATTAGGCTGGGAATGAGGGACCAGGAGAGTACGTCACTCGACATACATGGTCTTTGTATTAAACATACAAGGTTTAGGAGAGGACGCACTGTGGCTTAGTGGTTAGCACGTTCGCCGCACACCTACAGGGTCTGGGTTCGATTCCTGCTGGGGTCATGTGTGTGCGGAGTTTGCATGTTCTCCCCATGCTGTGGGGGTTTCCTCCGGGTACTCTAGTTTCTTCCCCCAGTCCAAAGACATGCATGGTAGGCTGACTGGCCTGTCTGTAGTGTATGAATGGGTGTGTGATTGTGCCCTGTGATGGACTGGCACCCTGCCCTATGCCTGATGTTCCCTGGGATAGTCTCCAGTTTCCCCTGTGACCCTGAAGAAGGAGTAAGTGGTAGAAGATGGATGGATGGAGGTTTAGGAGAGAGTGCCACCCCCTCTATGTTTTGTCATCAGAGTAGTTTAGCTAACATGTTTTGTATGCTGAAGACTGTTCTACCTTTTCTTTTGATAGTTAGTGTAGTTGATAAACTCTAATTAGCTGCGTTTTGTTTTATTTAGTTATTTTCTTTGGCACATTTCGTGCTTCCCACCTCATTAGTGTTAGTGAGTTTTGTTATGTGTGCTTTCTAAATACTGTAAATATTGGTTTATTTTCACCTTTGGCACTATACGCCTTGGAAAATAAAACTTTTTGTGTGGATTTTGGCCTATATCCTTTTTTATTTCCCTACTTTCATGGTGAGATACATACTTTATTTTAATGCTACTCCCGTTTACCAATAGCCAAATATTCACTACCATCTAATTGATTTGAAATCCACCATTCCACTGTAAAGAAAATAATCTACAAGTGGCACAGATTTCAAGGAACCATTCCAGCAAATTTAGCCCAAGAGCAGACTGTCTGATGCAAAAAGAAGTCTCCAAGAACTGTAATATTTCCTCACAGGATCTGCAAGTAAGTCTTGCAACTGTTGGATTCAAAGTGCATGATTCTACAATCAGAAAGAGATGTAGAAATTTGACCTACATGGGAGGCATGCCAGGAAAAAAAGCCTTTACAAGACTACAGTTTGCCAATGAGCATGTAGGCAAAGACCAGGTCTTTAGAAATAATGTGCTCTTGACATCTGCCCAAAAGTTGGCCATCTGTCCAAAAGTTGAAGTAGAAGCAAAAGACCTTTCAACAGGATAATGATCCTAAGCACGCTAGCAAATCCACCAAGGAATGGCTCAAAAAAAGAAAAATGAAGAGTCATGGAATGGCCTAGTCAAAGCCCAGATTTGAATACAATGTTGTGGGGGATTTGAAATGTGAAGTACATGCCAGAAAACCCTCAAACATCTTCCAACTGAACGAATTACAGCAATCCGATGCCAGACTGATGGACAATTATGCAAAATGCCTACAAGACTTTATTTCTGCTAAAGGGGGCAATACTAGCTTCTGAGGCCAAGGGTGTACTTACTTTATTCACAGAAGAATATCACGTCTAACTATATTTCCGTTGAATAAATGATTGAAAAGGCTACTTTTCCTTATGGTTTTGTTCAAGTATATCAACTATTAATAGGCACTGTTGTGTGTATATATATATATATATATATATATATATATATATATATATATATATATATATATATATATATATGTGTGTGTGTATATATATATATATATATATATATATATATATATATATGTGTGTATATATATATATATATATATATATATATATATATATATATATATATATATATGTGTGTGTGTGTGCGTGTGTGTGTGTGTGTGTGTGTGTGTGTATAGGGTAAGGGTTGGTGTAATATATAATGCTAATGATGATCTCAGTTTTGTCCATGTTCAGTTTTAAAAAAAAGTTGGAGTTAAACCATCCTTTTATTTCATTTACACATGCTTATAGTGGACTGGTCTGGAGAGTGGAAGCAGATCTAGAGCCAGATATGTTCACAAGTTCAAGTTTCTGAGGTGGAGTCCAAGTCAAGTCTCAAGTCTTTGTTTTATTTTCAGCAATAGTTCTTTCACTTTACCATCCAATGTAAGTGCTTTGGAAGGCTAAAAGGTCTGGCACTCAAAAATAATAGTTACTTGGAACAAAATTCTTAAGTTTCTTAAGTTTATTGGAAATTCAGTTTGAAGCAATCTTACAGCATGACTTGCTTGATTACTCTCCCTTCAAAGTGCCCTTCAGAGTAGGGTGACTAGATGCAAATGGACCTAATGTGGGACGTGAAGTAAGTTTGTGTTGGACAATGTGGGACATATTTCCGACACCCACAGGCCTACCATTTTGATGTCTATCTAAATGAATAAGAAACATGTGCACTCAGCCTGTTTATATGTATTTATATTTATGTCTTTTGTATCCAACAATGCAACAATGAGAAACATTACTGCATACAAAATTATGTGGGACAAAAAGGATTTCTATGGATTGAGGCCATGTGTGCCCAGTTTGAGTGAAAGCTGACAGCTGTTTGATGACAGGCTTCAATAATTTCTGCACAACCATTGTATGAATGTCAGATTTGGCCACTGCCCTCTGGGGACAATTCGTTAGGGATGTAACCAATGTTTTCCATCTATTTCAGTTAATAACGTCCTGAAATATTTTCATAGAAATATGAGAAAAAAATAACTAAAACCTTAGTGTAAACTTTTCCCCGAATCAGGTAGGGAATGAGAAAGCTAGAGGCAGGCTTGAAACAAGTCAAAAGGTGCTAGCACTATATTCTTTATCTTTCACTTTTCAACAGTTTGATTTTATAGACACACACACGACTCTCTGCTGGTTGGCTCTCTCTGTCTTTCGAGGCACCAGTCTCTCCCGTATTTATTCTTGCCTCAGCTCGAGCATGCTCCTAGTCTGTTCAAACTTTTTTATTTCCAATCCAAATGTGGGACATCATCTCAAGTTGCGGGATGCAGGACATACTGATAGGGAATGAATGAATGAGGACGGAATAGAAAAATGTGGTGTTTGTGCTGTCATGTGAGGTATTAAAGATAGAATGTAATCGGGAATGCCAAATCAAAATGACTTGTGTTTTTCACGAGTCTCTGTGTTCAAGTCCAAGTCAAGTCTCGAGTAAGTTGTTCATGAGTCCAAGTCAAGTCGCAAGTCATTTTTTTTGTGTGTGACTCAAGTTTCCATCTCTGCTACAATCTTCATAGATTTGAATGTCATCAGCCTAACAGTAGTAACTGAAACGGTGGCGGTGAATAAGTTGACCCAAAGGCATTATATATTATAATGAATGGTAGCAGTCCAAGACCTGATCCATGTGGGATCTGAGGCCTTGCCTATAAAGCTCTGGCAGACAGCATTCAACCACCAGATTGAGCCTTAGGAGGATGATAGAATAATTGAGAGAGGACAATGAAAATCAGCCTTCAATACCATATATTCAAATGTATTAATGTTGTGAAAATTAAGTTGGGCAAGACGCAAATCATTTCAACAGATGACAGCAAGGCCACCCCCCTTGGTCTTGACAGGTGTCTATATCCATCTGGTGTAAGTAGGTTTAGCTGCAAGTAATCACTGGGTACTTGCCAGGTTTCGACGAGTAGTAACATCGAGGTATGAGGCTTTATCATAGATGGAGTGGCAGTTCAGAAGAGCAAAATGACAATGTGAAACATTGGGGTTGATCGGTGAATTATGGCACTGTACATCGTGGTTAAGATATATCAGGGATTGATGCATCATGCAGTCAGTAGATGGTGACTTGAACCCTGTTGTTAGACCAGATGCATGGGATAATACCAGGTATTGAGCAATGAGTGGTCAGGAATCCTCTGAATGAGCGGCATGTATACCATGGACTACAAGTAATTCCAAGCATCTAACAGTACTCATATGTTGCAGAATCAAGACACAGATAGCACTTTAAAGCCCTGAATTGGGATGCTACCATATGATATGATACGGACCACCAGCATACCACGTTAGCCAGACCCCAACTATCACATTAGGAAGGCAACCCATCCAAGCAGTAAGCGGTAAACAATCAGCACAACTGATAAGAGAGCGTTAACTCACTCACCAGCCGAGTCAAAAGTGGTGGACAGAATGGGGAGAGAGCTTGCAGCAGGCCGACAGCCATTGTCACATAATTGAACGTAGGATGGATCCAATTGCAGATAAAAGCTTTAATAAAGAGAGGCATGCAGACAAATCCAAATCGTGAAACAAAAGCGTGATCTGAAACAGGCATTAAACAGGCAAGGCAAAAGCACGTACAGATAAACAAGATCAAAGACTATGAAACAAAACGAGGAATAGAGTACAAACTCTTGGTATGGTGATAACACTAACACTTTGTGCCATACATAGATACATGAGGGTTTAAATACTAAACATAATCAGGGGTGAAACACAAAACAGCTGAGACTAATGTTGGCACGTACGGGAAACAACCAATGACAATACAGGGAAGGAGAGAGGACAAACCATAACAAAACACACATGTCAAAAGTAAACAAAGTCAGTGTCAGAAGCGCACGCTTGCTCTTTGGAGTGCGCTGTAAGCTCCACCCCTAGTGCGAGGGTAAATCGTGACAGCCATCAAACAGCGAGAAAAAACACAAAAGTATCCAAAAGAGTCCAAAACTGAAAGCGTTGAAGGTGAGGGAACCAAAAAGCAAAATAATCCACACAAGGCACATGCAAAACAGACAAAACAATCCATAGCCCGAGTGCGAAGCAGCAGCCAGATGCGCAAGTCAAATTTGTGGAGGTCTGTTTGCATAAAAACTATTTGTTTGCTAAGGTCTATATAAGCATAAATTCATTAGTTAGCCATTAGCTGTTCAGACCAGAGAGGGCAAATACTAAGATTTTATTAAATGAAAAATCAATGAGAATCTTAGAAATTGTCTTTCATCTATGAATGAAGATCTCTAATACAAAAGCCAACTGCTCTCAAAAGTCATTCATGAAACATGCCATCATTTCAGTTCATCCAATACCTTAGTAACAGTTTTCTCAATTGTTTCATGAATAGGATTGAATAAGAAATTTTTAGCTAGGAGTTTTCAGTGCAAGGGCACATGGTGGTTTAGTAGTTAGCACGTTTGCCTCACACCTCCAGGGTTGGGGGTTCAATTGCCGCCACTGTCCTGTGTGTGTGAAGTTTGCATGTTTTCCCTGTGCTGCGGGGGTTTCCTCCGGGTAAATACATACAGGGTAGGCGGATTGGCATGTCCAAAGTGTCTATATGAATGGGTGTGTGAATGTGTGTTCACGGAAGGAGCCTCCCCTGGCGCACCCTGGGCAACGGCTTATCCTTCCACCACGATGGTTCCACTATGAAGTGGAACCTTGACACGAAAAGAAGAAGAAGTGCAAATTAGGAGATAAATAAGGACTCCTTGTTGAACATCCCATTCCATACTTTATCCCTCCTTTGCTGCTATAATAACCGCCACTCTTCTCAGGATGCTTTATGCTATATTTCGAAATCTGATTGTGGGGATTTGTGCTCATTCAACCACAAGTGCATTAGTGAAGTCAGGCACTGATGTCAAATGAGGAGGCCTGGGGTGCAGTTCCAGTTCATCCCAAAGGTGTTCAAAAGGGTTTGAATTCAGGACTTAGGGAGCTCACTTTGTGCACAGGGACATTGTGATCCTGGAATAGGTTTGAGCCTCTTAGTTCCAGTGAAGGGAAATTGTAATGCAACAGTATACAAAGACATCCTATACAATAATGTGCTTCCAGCTTTGTGGTAACAGTTTGGAGAAGAACCATATTTGTTGTGATGGTCAGATATCCACAAACTGTTGGCTATATTGTATAAAATGCAAAAAAAAAAAAAAAAAAAAAACATTACAAACAATGGAATTGTATTATTTTAGATTTCCCCCATGTCTCCTATTTTCCCTGTTTCCTAGTCCTTAATGTCCTCATTGAGACTACCTGTTTTGCGTCTGTATTATTGATTTGCCTGCTATAATGAGGTCCACTTGTGACCCTTACTATGGATTTTGTCTCTGATGCTTAGATAATCCCTCTTTAAAGAGATGATGGAAATGTTTTTTTCTCTTTCTCTATTGCCTCAGGCTTTCATGTGTTACAAAAACACATTCATTACTTCACCTTGCACTGTAATCATAACACTATTGGTAGCATGTTGTGAGATAATTAACTGAATATTGTTTGAACAGATTTTAAATGCTTCCTTAATTCCGTATGGTTCAAGGCTAATCAGAAATTATAGCTAAAACCTACAGAGAGGTTTAAGGGTATAATTTTCAGTCAGCTATTGGTGGAAATAAAAAGTGGGAAGCCAGCTTAGTGGCATAGAAGCTGGCATGACCTACATTCAGTGGTTAAATATTATGGCTCATCACAAGAACACTCTCGTGTTAAATTTCCAATTTCCTGAAATGATATAAAAAGAGAAAATTGGTGATTGTGACTCAGCAAGTATATGAGACTTGCTAGCATTACTTATATTATATTATATTATATTATATTATATTATATTATATTATATTATATTATATTATATTGTCATTCCATTATATTTAAAACGAATGTTCAATTACTATTTTTTTAAACTCTACTCTCATCCTTAGCATCCATAATAAACATTATTTCTTTAAGCAATTGTGTTTTATATCACTAGCTTTGAGCACTCCTTGCCAGACGTTCAGAAAACATGCATTTAATGTGTCCATCTGGGAATTAGTAACATGTGTATATGTGTTTTTGTGTGTGTGTGTGTGTGTGTGTGTGTGTGTGTGTGCGTGTGTGGTTACAACCTTCAGCTATCCTCAAACAGCACGAAACGCAGCTGCAGCAATCAAGATAATTTGAAGATGCAATTGCTTGAAATAATGAAGTGATTAAAAAGAAAATGCCACTCATAAAAAGCAGTAATCTTTCATGCCATCTTTCATCTTTTATTATGGCGAAACAGAGATTTCATGTGATTAAGGGCTTGAAATGTTTATTGTCATTTCCCTGAATGGTGGGAAGCCCATTTGATCCTTCAGAAATTCCTTAGATAATTTCAAGCTTTCAAGGAGAAGTTGCATTTCCAATAATGACATGTGTGGCATAATGAATTTTAATGGCCCACAATGTGCTAAAGTTATGAGACATGCTTTCAAAACAAATTAAAGGTGTCCTTACATGCCAGTGAGCCAAGCAGTAGTACTCTTCAATAGACCATCCTAAAATCAAATAAATGATATGGATTACTCAATATAAAGACACAGTAGTTTACATGATAAGATTTTTAGGTTAGAAATAACATTTTAATTACTACAGTCCATCAAAATGGCAGAAACATTTTTGTAAAAAAAATTACAATAAACGGATAAAGACAAGCAATGGCTACCAAAATGTCTCCAACAGCCATCATGGGTGAACATTTTGTCTCCTGTGTTCCACTTATTTTAAAGGCAGATACATTATTTCACATCTAAATGTGTTTGTAATACCACAAGACAAATTAAAAGTACTGTTGAAAAGCTGTTAAAAAGTCCATTGATGTATTTGTGCAGCCAACATGGTGGAAGGTAACATGTGAGTCTTCTCAACCCTTGGATAGACCTGTTGTGATGCAAGTCAGTATTGCAACACACCATTTAGACAGCTAAGTGCATATACATTTTCACATTGACCTGGACCTTCAAAAGTAATAGCCAAGCAATGTCAAAAGCTTATCTTGGGAAGTGTGCAGTAGCAGAGGCAATAAGCGAGCCACCTTGAAAAATATGCTTTCTTCTTTTCCAGGTCAAACGCCAGTCAAATAGCACATCACTGAAGGGATTAATTATTATTTTATTTTTTTAATTTTTTTAATCATGCATTGTGAGTCAACAGAAAAAATAAACATGGTCTCATTGCTCAAGGCTGCTTATTACATAGCGTTCACACTTGATATAGCTGTTTTGGCCCTATAGTGTGTAAAATAGATAAGTGGAAATTTATGTAGGGAAGTGGTAGCTCAGTGATTAAGATGTTGGGCTTCTGATCCTTAGGTTGTGAGTTCAAATCCCAGCACTACCAAGCTGTCACTATTGGGCCTTTGAGCAAGGCCCTTAACTCTCAACTGCTCAGTTGTATAAATGAGAAAATTGTAAGTTGCCCTGGATAAGGATGTCTGCCAAATGCTGTAATGTAAAATATCCTAAAAAAATACAATATAAAAAAAAGAAGTTTGATGTTTTCCTACTGGTGCTTAGCGAACATCATAAAAAAAAAAGATAACTGGTGCAGGTTGACTGTATTACGGTGATTAGGTAGTCTATGTGTTATTATGTATCTTAAATGTTCCAGACCATGCTTTTGTTGAATTTATATCAATTATTAGCGTATGCTAATAATTAGCTGCTTGCTTATTTCATGCACGTGTACAGTAAATGTTACAATGGAACAACTCTATATACTGGCTGAAGACATCTGTTTTCACATTTAGTTTACTAGTTCTGTTATGACTGCTGAACTTCTTACTGCACTTGCCTTCTAATCAGCAAGCCCATTTTAATTTCATACAAAAATACTTTGTTGAACAAATTACTTACAAACTGTAACTAAGCACAGTTTGGTTTAACACATGCTATATTATTTTATGCTTTGGTTTTGTCACTGGAAGCCATCATCCCAACTGTTTTCCCTCGTGTTATGTCAGGACCCGTGGGATGATTGTAGCATAAATTGTCAGGCTCTCTAGTGTAGGCAGAACTTAATTAAATTCCAGGGAGATGTGTTAAGAGCATCACCACATTTCATCACTACACTCTAGTTTATCCAAGCTTCTGTAACTCAAAACTTCAGTGTCTCAATGAAGGGCTTCAGATTGCGATTAATTACACACATTTACTAGAATGTGCTAATTGCAAAACCAAGCAAAAGGCAGGCAATAATTTTCTTAAAAAAATAAATTTAAAAAACCTTGTACCACAGTGCTGATGAATTTTCAAATATGAATTTCCAGAAGGTGTTGATTAATTTGTGAGACAAAACTCAATATTTGTATGAATGCACTCTTTCTAATATGTTGCTATTTCTATAGTGTCATATAATCTAAGCCAAATAATAAATAAATGTAAAAATGTTTGCAAGTTTAGCAACAACAAAAACGTTCACACAAAGGAAGGTCTCGAAGAAAGAGCACATTGCATTTTCCTGTTTTTGTTTTTTTTTCAGTAACATGACAGCCTTCATTTTTTATTATTATTATTATCTTTTTTTATATTATAACAAAAGAGTGACTGGTGATGGAATGAATGTTTTATAACCAGTGTTGGGTAAGTTATTCAAAAAAAAGTAATACACTACAGATTACTAATTACTACTTTAAAATTGTAATTTGATTACATTACTGATTGCTACATGTAAAAAGTAATCAGATTACTAATTACTTTACTTTCACGTTACCTATCAAACCTACAAAAATACACTACAAAATGAAACTCCGTTCTTTCAGTAATTCTAGTGCATGTTAACGTGTGACATGATCAGAAAAATTTGGATTTATCATAAAACTTGACTCAAGTGTTGTCACTGTTTGTAGGACTACCAGACTGATAAAATATAAAACTTTTCTAACTAGGTTAGTTTGGTGTCTCTAGCCAAGGGGAGGCACAACTAAGCTATTACTGTATGGGTTTGGCTGGCACAGTGCCCTGCAGAGTACATTATCTTTCCTTATGCTTTGCTCATATCATGTTCACATAAACTGGAACTCGAATACACATTTGCACACCTTGATTTCCTGCTCAGCATCAGATGATGTTACTGTTTCAGTTTCAACCCCTTTACTGGTTAAAAATAATAATAAAGCAGCATATATCCATTTTTCAGAGGCAGAAGCAGTTGCAGATCAACGTCTTTATTTTCACACAGCAGACAAAACACAGGAAACATGGTCTACACTGGACAAGATTAACGAGGTTAAACATAGGACCAAAGTCGAGGCAAGGAACGAGAGCAGGACATGAAAATAAGACCGCTTAGCATGCGTAACGTATTCACCATTACATCCAGTGGGTCAAATAATACTCTGCGAGGTACAAAGTAACACGAGGGCTTTAAATAGCAAACACAATCAAACTAAAACACAGACAGCTGGGGTAAATCAAGCCACACCCTCAAACATCAACCAATGCTTAAACAGAAGGAGAACCAAAACCAAAACAAAGGCACGTGTCTCTATGCAACAGTTCAGTCTCGTGCACGCGCTCTCTCTACAGCCGTGCTGCAGTGCCATCTGCTGGCGGGAGCATAACAGATAGCGGTCAGCCAATAAGACACGAGTATTTACTAGTATTTTCCTCTAAACCCTGTCCGATTGGTCTCATCTCTCATGTTCTCATGTTCAGTTACATAGTGACAAACCGCTCCAAGTGGAGAATTATTCAGGGCTAAAGAAAAAATCTTTGAGACAAAACGTGATTTATTTTAAAAATGCATTTTACTTAATATTGTTAACAATAATATTGTAATGCAAATAATGTAATTTTATTGACATCAGTGACTAATAAATTACATAAATTTAAAATGTAGTGCATTACATTACTGTGTTATCAGAAAAAGTAATTAGACTACAGTAATACTTTACTTTGTAACGTGTTATACCCAACTCTTCTTATAACTACTATAACGGAAGTGATAACGGTGACTAACTTGTCATGCTTCTATTGGAGCAATCCAAAACACTGCTGTAATCCATCGCAAGGGTCAAATCACATGCAGATGCAGATAAAAATGGAAAATCCATACTTGTTGTCAAAATACAGGTGAGAGTTGCAAACTAGAACAAACGGGGAAAGAAGAAAACAAGACTTGGAAATATTAGATATAAAAAAAGGCTAAAGGTACTTGGAGTAACAAACAAAAAATGACAGAAACAGGCACTAATCATGCTGGGATACACACAAGCTCAGAACACAGGAAATTTGTGACTCGTTTCTATTTGTTTGCTGTAAGCCTTCTGGAATAGTGACTGAGAAATTTTAATGAAGGCACTTGAACTCCTGTTGGTGTGTAAAACATCCACATTAGAACCATTTGCCCCAGGGTTGACAATCATGCTTTTCTAGCCACCCTAATCAACCTCCGCCTGACGCTGAAAAAAAACACTCATTAATAAAATGCATTCATTATAAAATCCCTACTGCACTGAATGTTCAGTGACCACACTTCATTTGAAATTGGAAAAAAACTAAGAAAATAAATAACAATACTAAAATAAAATGCTTGTGCTGCCTTTGCGGGAAACATTGTCAATCATTTTTGTAAGTTCATTTTTTCAGTTCATTTTTGAGCTTACCTGGTATTCACTCCATTCTGAATAAGATGGAAATAGAGGATAAATGCACTCAATATGAATAGTAATAGTTTAGCAGTGGGTATTAGATTGTAGAGTTTGTAATACCATCACAGTCCACATGAACTGTAATAAAGTGAATAATCAAAATATAGGGAGATATTTTGTTTTGAAAGTGTTAATGCTCTATCAACTCTTACAGCAGTTGCCTCTAAAATGGTTGATTGAATAGAATTTTGATCCTATTCACAAATATACTTACATTAAAGCACCCCTGGTGTAGTGGAGGGGGGGGGGGGGGGGGGGGGGTTGTCAGACAATTTTTTATTTTTAATTTATTTTTATTCTTCGAGAGGTATACAGTATTACAGGTATTATAGTAGATAAGTTGGCAGCAGTCTGTATACTGATACAGTCAACCTTCACCATATTCTCAAAAAATGTGAAGGAACATGCATGCTTTGACCCTGTATCCTACTGAATAATTATGAAACTGGAGAAATCATTATGAGTTGCATTTTCAGTTGAATTTGGGGAAACCACTTAAAGAATTTATTTTGTTGAACTATTTCAAATGTTTTTGTTTGATTTGTTCATTGCAAACAGCTGAAGGTCTGTAAATTTTGACAATAGATCTGATTTACAATGGGGGTGGAATCATTTTAACTACAGCTGTATTTGTTTATTAGTTTGTTTGGTGTATTTTTATCAATTACAGTACATAGTACCTGATTGCTTCCAGTGCAATGGTGACTGACTCTCAGCAGACCATCAGCAACCTTGACTGAATGAACCAGCAGTAATAGTTGATGCCACTTGTCAGCAAAGTCCTCTCTCTCACAAAAAAAAAGTGTCAGGTTTTTCTTTTCATCAGAGGATTATAAATGGACCAAAATGGTCTCTGTCATTTTTTGCTCCAAATCTGTGAAATACTACCAATGCCGTTGATGCAGCACAAGCAAAAATAAATAAATAAATAAATTGGAGGAAAAAAAAGAAAAAAAAAGAGCAGGGAGCATTAAGCTTTCCTCTGCCCCACAATGCGCTTCCATTTCTAGAGATGTGGCTGCCTTTTTCAGAATGAATAAACTGAGAAATGAAATCTATGCAATTATCAGTAACAGAGAAAAAACATTATTGGCCCAGACTAGACAAATAAACTCTGATGTACTGTACTGTAATTCTCAGGAGCACAAGCTTGTTTTTCATAGTACATTGTCTCCATTTTACCAAGGAAGGAAGTACCTAAAATGTATGATTAATTATCATACATAGTTTTTTAGACACTCTCCCAGGAAAGCTTATTCTATTTAAATGCAGGTAAAGGACTAAAGAAATAAAGAGCAAGAAAGGACAAATATAAGAACACACTTGATCAAGTGCCAAAGGATACTTTTTTTATATTTGAAGAAAACTAACATCGGATATCATGGTGGTGCAGCAAGTAGCCTCCCTGGCTCGATCTCTTGCTGATGTCTGTTTGAAGCTGTGAATGTGTGTACATGGTACCCTGTGATGGACTGGCGTCCCATCCAGGGTACATTCTTGTCTCATGCTTAGTGTTCCCAGAATAGGCTCCAGATCTGCTGTGAACCTGACCAGAATAAAGCACTTATTAATGATGAAAGAATGAATGACTGAATGAATGAATGAATGAGCTCAACATTTGACCTCTGAAACTGATCCAGAATGCAGCTTCATGACTTGTTTTCAATCTTCCTACTGTAACTTCTTCCACACCACCCCATTGATATGCTGCCTCTACTGGCTTCTTGTAGCTGCCCACATCAGATTTAAAACACTGATGTTTGCCTACAAAGCAAAAATGGACAGCACCCACTTACCTTAAAGAACTTATCACACCCAACACTGCACCATGTTCCCTCCAGTCCTTTAACACTGCTCGACTGGTCCCACCATCTCTCAGGGTACATGGAAGGCATGCATCAAGAATCTTTTCTGTACTGGCACCTAGGTGATGGAATGAACTTCCTCTAGAGTTCACAGAGGAGTCTTCAAAAGACATCTATAGACCTACCTCTTTCTGAAGTACTTAAATTAGCACTTTAAAAAATAATTAAATAAATTGTTTTGCCTGTGTGCTTTTCTTACTATATTATCCCCCCAACAGAGGTTTTTTTTTTCTTTTTGCTTTTTTTCTTTTTTTTTTTGTCCAGACTGATAGTATTCTTAGCCTGTGGCCTAGTGAACCAATATCAGGATGTATTTATTGAGACTTCAAAGCACTTCTGTAAGTGGCTCTGGATAAGGGCATCTGTCAAATGCCAAATGTGAATAAATGAATGAATGAATGAATGAATGAATGAATGAATGAATGAATAAGATTTTCTTCAGCCTTTTCTTACAAACACCCCTGCTGTGGAATAGCCTTCAAATTAGTGACTCAGACACAGTCTCAATCTGTAAGTCCAAAATGAAAACCTATTTATTTTGTCAGGCATATTCTTAAAAATACATTTTCTTTTATAATGCGGATGTGGGGAGTTCATGTGCGTAGAGACATTTTGATGCCGTTCTCCTGGCTTTTGCAGGCTCAGGTGTGTTGATGGTGGAGTCAAAGGACACTTTCTTGCTGAATGTCTTCATGTCCATTATTTTTACAGAGATGGTTCAGCCTTGGGTCAGGGATGCCTCTAACACTTGTAGAGCAGTTGAGATAAGACCAATGCAAACAGGCATTCCTTAATTGGCCCCTCAATGTCTGTTGGGTGAAGATTCATTGTTTTATGGCTGCCTTGCAAAGTTTCCCCTAGAGCTGTCCATGGGTTTTCTGTGGGTCATATCCTGCTTGTGGTTAAAATCGTATATATATTTATACTTCCTAAAAAAACTTTAACTCACCCTTGCTTCAGTGGATAATCTTATCTGAATACTGTGGATTTGTACCTAATAACTGCTTCAATAATCATAAAGACTGTCCTGTGCTCATCTAAGGACTCTTATTTACAATCTCCTCATAATGACCATCCTTTCAACACATTTAGTTCTGTTTGTCTTTATTCTTCTACACCTGTATACTGTATTGACTTACAATCCCACTATCTAGAATGGGTTCCCTTTTGAGTCTCATTTTTCTCAAAGATTATTCCTCATGTTCTTTCAGCAAGTTTTCTTTTCATTTTGCTCATAATTAGCATTTCAAATTGAAAACTATGACCTTATATTAATTAACTAATTCATTTATCTACAGTTACTACAATTTATATTAATGAGTCAATTGTGAATCTGTAACATAACCTGGGAATTCTGCACAGAAACTGCATGGAGCTGTTAGACGACCATTCTGCCCCATAACCTTACGTTTAAATGTATTTACTAATCTAAAAGATTCAAACTCCTTGGTAGGTTTCAAAGCTACAGGTACAGGTATTTAAAATAATAGGGGAATCTGGTTAGTGTTAATACTCAAAAGATGCCTTGAGACACAACTCTAGACATTGTATCACATTACACTACACTATTTATGGCAAAGCCCACACAAATCAATTAAACACCTCTTATAAACCAGAGCACTGCACAATTCATCCGGGAGAAATGAATGTTTATCTGTTTGCTGAACTACAGGTTTCTGATCAGAGGCACATTTTGCAGTAGTTGAATAACCCACACAGGCAGGGAGGCATAACATTTCATCAAATGTGCAAATGTATGTTGGATATTAAGAGGCAAATCAATTTGAACTCGTTTCTTATTAAAGAAAAATTCTCATATCTTAGAACAGTGGTTTTCAAAGTGGGGGCCGCCAGGGGGCGCCCGGGGGGCCTCAACAATTTGGTTGGAGCCATGAAGCCCATCCCTCCCACTAGTATGTTTTCCCTTTCTCACTCTCAGACAACCACACACACACACACACACACACACACACACACACACACACACACACACACACACACACACACACACACACACCCAATAAATTCCTAATGTAATGTAATGTAAAGATGTAAGATGTAATTATTAATAAAAAAGGGGGATATATTCAGAAGCCTGTATTTTTAATGTGTTTTAAAGACATCTTGCAAAAGGGGGGCCTCGGTCAAATGTTAATGCCATTTACCGGGCCTTGACCTGGAAAAGTTTGGGAACCCCTGTCTTAGAACATATCAAGATCCAAGTCAATTTTGCAAAGGTTCAGGAAAGAGTATGTGAGGACTTGCTATTAAAGATTTTACATAAGCATATTGCTTTGGTTTTAGTGTTGCTACAGTACTAGTGAATCTGTTTTGTGTTTTTGTTGGATTTTCTTGCTTTGAACTATGTCTAGCACTTTGTTAGAAACTTCATATAAGTCACACTGCACAATTGGATGGAGCATTATGAAAAGCCTGAATTAGTGCAGCAGACAAAATATGTCTGATTCAAACAGACCATCTGTGATTATGGTCACTCAAATTCTCATGGCATCTGGCAGCCACTGCACACATATTGGAAAAAAAAAAAAAGATTTAAAACCAACTGTATTCAGTAAACTGGTGGGAAACTTGACAATAAATTATATTCATACAGTGTTTTAGGCCTTAACAGACTTGGAATAAAAAAATTACTCATTAACAATGGACCCATTTATGTGATGCCAAACTGAGAGGTGAGTTTTTTTTTTTTTTTTTTTTTTTTTTTTTTAATGGACTTTTTGTTATTCCAGGAGCCGTGGCTCTTAACTGAATCATCCATGTATCAAAAATGAACCCTTAATGTATGCAGTGGTGCTTTGTAGCCTTAGCATCTATAATAGCATTTTAGCATAATAGCAGTCCCTTCTAAACATACTGGACTAGTAAGGCCAATTTTCATTTGGGTTTGAGATGATGAAAAGATGAATATGAGACAATAGGTCATCATTTCAGCTTTCATTTCCTGATATTTACATCTAGATGTGTTAAATGACTTGTAATTTGTATGCTCCCATCCATTTTTCAAGTAATCAAAAATATGGAATATTTGACTGAGAGATGTGTCTTGTTGCCCTGGTGTTCCTATTATATTCAATAATCAATTCATAGCTCTGAATGTCTACTCTTATTTTGAACCCAGGGCTTTGCCTGTGAAGACTGCATTTGTTGTTAAAAAGGATAAACCAACATCAGGACCAGAGAGCTTTCTATGGGAGAAAAGAGGGAAAATCTATCAGAGCCATTGCACAAACATTGGGCATAGCCATTACAACAATTTGGAATGTCCGTAGACAGTAGAATTCTCCTTGCATTCTAATACTTTCAGATGGACTGTATATCTATACATTTTCTTATTCATATGACAGAATAATTATTATTTTTTATTTTTTCCATTTTAAATTAATAAGTCTTTTGCTTTTATGTTACGTCATATTATATTTGACAGCATAGAAATCGTTCTTCGGTCCACATTTCTATCATTTTATAGTTCTTAAAGTCAGTATGTTTAATAGCAGCAGCCTTTTGTGCTCTTTTATGTACTGTAAAAAGCCTGTGAAAAGATTTTCTCTACATTTCATCACCTTAGTTTTATCTGGGTTAAGCCTGAATTTCAGATGCAACACATATTCATGTCTGGATGCTTTTATTTTGTGTACATTGTACTGTGAACAGTTATAAACACTGCTTATTGCCTTTTATTAGCTTTGTAATTGTGCATGTGTGTGGTAAGTTTCAGATACTCTTCCAGAAATCTCTGCGATCTGAACGTGCCATGGTTATGTATAACACAGTCTGCATTTCCTTCTTAACTATATATGTGATATCATTTGAGCAATTTTAATTCATAAATCACCTGCAACCTTATCTTGATGAAATAGGTCAAATGGCACAAACAATTTAGCACTAATTATTTGAGATTTAATTGTTTCCTCTTCTGAAATGCTATTCAAAGCTAATAGCTAATAACCCTTGACGCTTGAAGACCCCTCAATTGGTTCTTTTTTTTTTTCATTGTCTTTGAATTTTTTCTACAGATTATAGGGTGATGACTTAATGTCTTTATTATTCTACAGTAAAAATAAGTGCAGGTCATATGACATGATAATAACTTGGTAATAAAATGTTATTTAGAAAGTCTAGCTGTAAATATTTCCTATACAGTGCTTTAGATTTGCTCTGATTACTGTACTGTAAGTATTGAAGTACCTAAAGCAATTTCATTCTCATATGGATTTTAATTCAGCTTGCAGTCTGCCTATTAAACATTTTGTACCTTAGGCAAACACATCAATTTGCAATGTACAGCAAACTGTTCCTCAGTGTAGAAAATAACAGGCCGTATTCCCAACAGTGGCTATTTGCCTATGCAGAAGCTCAAGTCCTCCAGGGTAATTTATGACTGGAAGAAGCAATGAATTCTCCTGCCTGACTGCTGCGTGAGCATCTAAACTGGCATAAAGCAGGCTCCGAGGTTGTTCTCCTGGCCCTCCCAAGCAGAAGACCTCGCTGATCATCATTACAACATTCTGCATTTTATTCGCTTATCTTGTACCTTTTGGCTGCTCATATCATCACAGATAAATTGTTCAGCATCTCAAGCTTTAACTGGGTCACTGCGATAAGATCCTATGCTTCCATATTGTACCATCAGGACTTACCTTTACGGTGGATTATGCAAGGACGGGCTTGAACACAATTATTACTGTTCAGTGAGGAGTGAGGAGTTAATACTGAAATTGCACACATTGGTATGCAGACATCAGATGTAACTACACACTTTGGTGCTATTCAGAGAAGTGTGCAAGAACTCCACATGTGGGTTGGAATTTACTAGGGGGAAAAGAGTTACATGAAATTCTGACCTTTGGAACCTGATAGGTTTACTGTGAACACTCCCCCCTCTCTGTTTCCTGGTTCCTGTGTTGCCACCTTTTTCTCTTTGTTCCTCTGTTGACTCAGGTATAGACAGTCCCTCACAGTTTGTGCATTCCTTTGTCTCCCCAAATACCATTTGCATGCATTCACATACCTTCCTAAATAACATTTGCCCGTATTCCAATGAATTCCTGAAAACCAAATATGGAGTTGTTCCTGTTTTGTGCAAATATGCCCTTCTACCTAGCCAATCAATAGTTAACCCATTGTCTCTGTTGTGTGTCAAGCATACTCTGCCTTTCTTGGAATAAATGAGAGATCCTGCCATTTGAACTTTGTGTGTCTTTGTGCCATTTGGCAAACTCTCCATGGCCTTGGTATGGGAAGTGTGTGGCAGGATGACGGCACCATCTTTTTGTGTACTTTCTCTTTCGCTCTTCTTAAAAATCAAAACTGAAGATTCTCAAATCCTAAGAGAACCTTTTTCTTGCACAAAATCAGCTTAAGCAAGGACTGTGTGCCAACACTATCTGCCTGTATGATGTAATCAGAATATATCAAGCTAAAATCTTTTAGGCTTTAAATATATAAAAATAACAATGGCATGCCAGTCAAAGTCAATATTAAATACATAAATATGAGACTAATACTGAATTTTGTGCAATATATTGTACATGTGCAATAACTACATGTGCAACACACTTAAGCAGTACAATAACGTGAATGCACATAAGTTTGTGTGCAGCTGTTTGTGTGTGTGCATACAATACAGGCATATACATATGTATGTGCGTGATTTTTCCCTTAATATATTCTCGTTTTTTTTTTTTTTTACCATATTTTTATGGTACTATTCTATTGTATTTATCTATATTCCATTTATCTTAGTTTTTAAGCACCACTGTGGTTATCGCACCAAAACTTTGTGTACAATGACAATAAAAGGAATTCTAATTTTAAGTATCGTCCATTTGAAGTACACAAAAAGTGAAGTTTTATATTTTTTTTATTATTATTATTATTATTTTATTTTTTTTTTTTTGGGGGGGGGGTCAGTTAGTCTGGGCTTTTAGGATACAAGATCAGTGCTTGGTCAGCTAATCATTTAATCTTTGGACATGTTTACAGGAGAGCACAATGAATTAACAAACGCATTGGGATTATTTTATTAATTAGACAACTTAAAAGGTGACAAAAATAGTTTACAGCCTGTGCATACAATATGATTTCATAACAATTTAGTATTTCATGTAAACATTAACTGTCAGTGCATAATTAAAAAATATATATATAATAATAAATCTGAATGTAGGACAGAATGTAGCTAATTGATGTAGGCATGTGCAAAACCCACCTCTGAATATGTGTAAATTTCCCCATGTAAATATTGACTCACGTTTTTCTCGATTTAAGTTGCCAACTCTGAACACAGCCCCATGTTTCTGCTTTCTCACAAAGCACACTGGTAGTTAAGTTCATTTGTGTGTGTAATGCCTTGGCCACTCTAGGCCTTGTCTAACACATTGTATTGTTTATGCTCCATGAACAGTGCAGTCAAAGCTCTCCTGTAAAATAATTGGATTTTTGTTCTGGAAACAGACTTTCTTTTTTTCTCTAGCACAAGTGTGGAAAATATGTTATTAAACTCTTTTTCTGTCATTCTAAAAGTCCTTAGTTTCAACAGTCTTTGAAGATTGTTACTCTTGCAGATGTTTGAAGAAGAATGGAAGCAGGAACAGTGCATCAAAAATCTTTTTTTTTCTTCAAAAACAACCACAAAGATGAAAGCATGTGAAAATTAAAATGTTCTCTCAATACAAGGAGATAGTTGTCACATAATTGATTACAAGAAATGGACTTTATAGAATAACAATCACTCAGATGGGAAAGTAGGACACAATTCATGTTATACACAATACCATGGGATTATTCACAAACTCTTTGTAGTTCATACACGTGCCAGTCACACAACATATTTTTAGCTGACACCGTTTAATATTGTGGCTACAAATCATAATCTCTTTAATCACAGTGGATTATAATGGAGGAAAACACAGAGCCAACTTGGTTCATTAGCTCTATTCTCTCAATGGACACTGACTGCCTGATTGCTTCTCCATGCATATTCATGTAATCTGTTTTAACAATGTGCTACATTACAACACATCAAAAGCTATAAGTACATTAATGGAAATGGAAAAAGCATTCATGGTCAGTAACAGGTTTAGGCGTATTATTGCCTCTAAAGGTGAGTGCTACTTATAACACCCATCATGTTGTTTAGGCCAGTGTGCAAAATAATATCATTGTCCATTCAGGTTTATTACACCTATTACACTATATTTGTTATTGAAAAGCTCTAAAGAATCATCTTAAATCCTGTGTCATGTCATGTATATCCACTGTAAGTAAACTCTGTTAGCTTTAAACAAAACTGAAAATTACAGTCATTTATTTGTGGTCCATCATAGATGATCTGTGGATTTATTCATTCATCATCAGTAAATGTTTTTGTTTGTTTGTTTGTTTGTTTGTTTGTTTGTTTGTTTGTTTGTTTGTTTGTTTTTCTGGCCAGGGTTGCTATGGATGTGGAGCCTTTCACCTGACCTCAGGTACCCCTCAAACAGGGGACCCTGGAGCTGCAAGGTGGCCAAGCTTAATCTGTAGATATTTATATACTTTCCCTAATCCAAATAATTATTCTGACCATGTAAAGGTAGTAGTAATAATTCATATATAGTTTGAATTTATATTAGAATAGTTTTCATTGTATTGTATTGTTACTGTATTGTATAACTTTTGTTGTAATTTTTACACTTCTGAACTACTTTTTTTTGTCATTTTTGTACCACTTTGAGCTGCATTTTATGTATGAAAGGCGCTATCAAATAATAAACAACATAAAAGCATTACTTGGTACTGGTAGAATAGGACTCTTGAGAGAACCAGATCAAATGTTATAATACAGGTTAAACCCTGCCTAAGTTTATTATTCATGGGTCAAATGAAAAGGCACAAAGAGAGAAGTAAGAGAGTAAGAAAGAGAGAGTGGGCGAGAGAGAACTTTTAATAATGCCTGGATTGCTCCAAACCTCTACTGGTTGAATTATTTTTAGCTATATAACGGACACACTGGTATTCAGGGTTGGGGGTAATAAAAGCAATAAAAAAGAGAGATGGAGTAAGGACAAAAAAATATCCTAAGCTGGTCATTCTTTTAATGGAGTTTACTCCGGTTATATCTTCCTGCACTATAAGCAATTCTGTACAGTCGATAAAAGCTCCAGCTAAATTGTTTCCTTCCCTTGCAGGGAAATCATCTTAAAATGGGCTTGAAATTACTGTTTTCTCCCTAAGTGCATGTACACAGGTCCTCAGTGATTAAGGAGCAAAATACTACAAAGGTGTTTGAGTAATTACCCTTTTTTTTACCACACAGGAGAAAGTAATCACCAGGTGTAATGTATGTATAAAAATGGCTGGATAAAATCAATATACTTTATTTTGTAGGGACCAGACTTATTGAACCAACTAAGAGGCCGGTAACCATTGCTTCTCAGAAACAGGCTGTTGTGCTCGTTGCAATGCATCATTTAAAAGATGTAGTCTGGGATCAAGCAGACCTAACAAACATGACCGCATTCAGTTACCTACACTGCATTTGCAGTGTGCACTACTCACCTTTTTAGATAGATAGATAGATAGATAGATAGATAGATAGATAGATAGATAGATAGATAGATAGATAGATAGATAGATGCATAGCTAAATCTAGGCTAACTGAAATTCCTATAGTCCATAAAAAAAAAAATCTGTATCAATTAGTGCATTGCTTTACCATGCACAGTATATGGCACTTTTATAGCGCTTTTTTTTAACCTTAGCAGTTCTACAAAGTGCTTTACACTGTTTCTCATTCACCCATTCACACACACTCACACACCAATGGCTGCAGAGCTCCCATGCAAGGTGTCTAGTCAATACAAAATACAGCTTGCCATCGGGAACAACTTGGGGTTCGGTGTCTGAACACTTCGGCCCAAGGACACCTCAGCATGTGGAGGGTTGTGGGCCGGGAATCAAATCGCAAATCCTACGATTAGTGGACAACCCGCTCTACCACCTGAGCCACAGCCGGCCCATGCACAGTATATATACCTGAGATGCTCCAGTCCCACCAGACTTCATAAAGAAGAAAAAAAACATGCTGTTTGTTTAGCACTGGATTGCAGCCTTGCAAATAAAAAATAAAGTCATTACTAAATGAAGGGTTATAGTTTCGTTGTTTATAGACTCTCACAACAGATACAATATAGGCAAGAGATATAATAAGAAGAAGAAGACGAAGAAGAAGAAGAGGTAGAAGAAGAAGAAGAAGCAGAAGAAGAAGAAGAAGAAGAAGAAGTATTATTATTATTATTATTATTATTATTATTATTATTATTATTATTATTATTATTATTATTATTTTGCTTGTCTTATTAAGTTTATGTACAGTAACAAATTCTCTCTGGTGTGTGATGGGTATATACTTCAGGTACATAACTACTTTATAGTCCAAAGTGGATGTATTTTCTATGTCAGGAATAACATTTATAGCACAGCAATTTGCCATTAATATTTTTTTATTAAATAAATAATGAGATGTCATAAGGGTTAGACATTCACAGACACATATAACATTCTGAAACCTTCATAAAACAAGTTATAACTAATGCAACAGCAGCTATAAAACGGACATTTCCTCATCAACCTCTCTTGGTTTTTCTCCCACATCGAGAATCCACAAACCACAAAGTTCTCCACCTTATCTCTATCATAACAGAAAACATACCGACTATTACAAAGCTTTGACACTGTAGACTCCTTGTTTAAATGGTTAATAAATATCCCATTAAAGAAAGAAATATCATATAAAACAATTATAATTTTTTGTTAAATGTTTTTTTTCAATTTGTTTATTATTAGGCTTAGATCATGTGAAGCATACACACTGTCAATGAGCTATTACTATAAAAATGATAATGTAATAAAATTAATGTGTTAATATAAAACTGTTGTTTTAATTATATCTGCAATGGTGTCAGTGTTGCTGTTATAGAAAAAATAATCAATCCCTTCTGAAAATCAGGTTTGAATTCAAAAACAATGTTATTAGTATTCATAAGTCCCTGTCTAAATAATCTTGCAATATAAGGATTTTTATAACTTTATATATATATATATATATATATATATATATATATATATATATATATATATATATATATATATATATATATATATATATATATATATATATATATATATATAATTAATATAAAGATGTACATGGTCTAATGAAGTTTCCAGGACATGTCGTTCATCAACAAGAAGCTGTGAGCAAAAAAATTTATCATACTCACCTGATAATTATTTTATCACCCTACCTGGTTTTATCATGCATCATTAATGTACATATTTCCTCCCTTCATTTTATGCTCAGAGCTAATTTGGATCATCAGGTCTGATTGATCAAAAAAGGAAGAATGAAACATATAACCTGCCTTCTGGCTAGTGTCATATCAGCGTTGCTTGCTTTCACCATACAGCAGATTTACTTGCATCCATGGCAGTGTAAACAGGTACAGGAAGGTAAAATATGGAGTTTGGTTTCAGTGAAAAGCTAGTGGCAAGTTTTCAGGCAGAATCAGTCATTATGAGTTATTTCTTAGAACCTTAGTTCTAAGAATACACTTGTACTTTTAGCTTCTAATATTATAATTACAAGAGCCAGACTAACACACCATGTGTTATATTTCTCAATGCATCTTACTCCAACAAAATGTCTCTTGAAATTAGTGATATTTTGCTAGTAATTACAATGGGAATCTAGCATATATATATATATATATATATATATATGTATATATATATATATATATATATATATATATATATATATATATATATATGTATATGTGTGTGTGTGTGTGTGTGTGTGTGTGTGTGTGTGTGTGTGTGTGTGTGTATGTATGTATAAATTAGAAATGGTTAGAGTACGTGGGGTTTGGAAAAAAGAAAACTGTACTGTGGAGAAAAAAAACATTAACATTCACTCAACTGTGTTAAGTGAGGACATTCACCTTCATGAAATATTTGGAATATTCCACAAGTCACATGTTCAACAGGAATTAACATCATGCAAATTTCATGAAGCTCATGGGAAGAAGAACATTTAGAATGTCAGAATGTCCTTAATATCTCCTAGTATATTTGCTAATTTTATGCTTAAAAACTCCACTCTGTTGCGTTCAACCCTGATTACTATCAACATGGCTTGACTTGTAATGGCAAAAAGAATTACTTTGTAACCATTTGTTTCTATTTTATTATAATTTTATACAGTGTTGAAATCTGAAAAATTTTAAGATAAAATTGTGCATTTCATTTCTCTGTGCATGATGATATTACATTCAACTGGAGCAAGTGGAGCTGAACAGAGAACAGCTGGCTGACAGTTCACACTTCACCAATGACTAATATTTTGACGAAATAATCAGAGACATAAGCTAAGTCCCAAATGAGTCTGTATTGCACAAGGTAGCAGGCAGCCATTTGGGACTGAGCCAATCAAGGAAGAAACGGCTGGATTTCTTAATATTGCAAATACGTTTCTGACATACAGTGTATATATACAGTGGGGGAAATAAGTATTGGGTGTGTCAACATTTTTTTAGTAAATATATTTCCAATGAGGCTATTCACATGAAATTTTCTCCAGACATCAGTATTAACTCAAGAAATCCAGTAATATAAAGAATTCACATCATTAAAGTCCATAAATAAAGTTATGTGTAATAAAGTGGAATGACAGGAAAAAAGTATTGAGCATACTAACTGAAATTTATTTAATACTTCGTGGAGAAGCCTTTGTTCGTAATGACAGCTTCAAGACACTTCCTGTATGAAGAAATTAACCGGCTGCAGTATTCAGGTGTGATTTTTGGTCCGTTCTTCTAAACATATTGTCTTTAAATCTTGTTCAATTGGATTCGAGTCAGGTGATTGACTGGGCCATTCTAACACCTTGATTTTTTTTTTCTCTGAAACCATCTGAGAGTTTCCTTTGCTGTATGCTTTGGATCGTTGTCCTGCTAGAACGTCCACCCACGTCTCATCCTCATCATCCTGGTGGATGGCAGGAGATTCTTCTCAAGAATCTCCTGGTAGAGGGCTCCATTCATCGTTCCTACAATTATATGAAATCTGCCTGTACCATGTGATGAAAAACAGCCCTGCACCATGATGCTTCCACCTCCACACTTCACTGTTGGTATAGTGTTTTTAGGGTGATGTGCAGTGCCATTTCTTTTCAAAACATAGTGTGTAGTATGACAGCCAAAAAGTTCAATTTTGCTCTCATCTGACCAGACTACACTCTCCCAGTATTTCATAGGCTTGTCCAAATGAGTAGCACACTTTAAACGAGCTTTGACATGCGTTTTCTTTAGTAATGGAGTCTTGCAGGGTGAGCGTGAGCAGTGGAGTTCATTGCCTATTGTTTTCTCTGTGATGATGGCACCTGCTGCCTCCAAGTGTTTCTGGCTCTTGGGCTATTCTTCTGACTATTCTTCTGACTCCCTGGTTAGAATCTTGCGAGGAGCTCCTGTGCGTGGCCGGTTGATGATGAAGTGATGTTGCTTCCGCTTGCGGATAATGGTCCCAATGGTGCTTACTGGAGGATTCAGAAGTTTTGAAATACGTCTGTATCCGATTCCATCAATATGTTTTGCACCAATAAGGTTGTGAAGGTCTTTGGAGAGCTCTTTGCTTTTACCCATCATGAGATGTTTCTTTTGTGACACCTTGGTTACGAAAAGCTTTTTATAGACCATCAATTTACTAACCCAGCTGATATTAATTTGCACACATTGGGGGTATATTTAGACACGGTTCCTTGCCTTACCTTGCCTTAGAGAACTGCTTTTTCTTAGCATGTTCAATATTATTTTTCGTGTGTCATTCAAGTTTATTACACATAACTTTATATATGGACTTTAATGCTGTGTATTAAGTGAATTTTTTATATTTCCAGATTCATTGGGTTAATACTGATGTCTGGTGAAAATTTCATGTGAATTGTCTCATTAGAAATATATTTACTGAAATACAGGCCAATACTTGTTTCCCCCACTCTATGTGTATGTGTGTGTGTGTGTGTGTGTGTGTGTGTGTGTGTGTGTGTGTGTGTGTGTGTGTGTGTCTGTGTGTGTGTATATATATATATATATATATATATATATATATATATATATATATATATATATATATATATATATATATACACACACACACACACACAACCCTTGTTCCAAAAAAGGGAATGCAGGGACATTGTGCAAAATGTAAATAAAAACAGAATGCAATGATTACGCCATTTTAACAAAAAAAAATAGAATTTTGAATTTGATGGCCCCGACACATCTCAAAAAAGTTTGGACAGGGCAACAAAAGGCTGGAAAGGTAAGTGTTACTAAAAAGAAACAGCTGGAGGAACATTTTGCAACTAATTTGGTTAAATGGCAACAGGTCAGTAACATGATTGGGTATAAAAAGAATATCTTAGAGAATGGTACATTTGCTCAGTTTAAATATGTGATATGTTTTTCTATGTTCTATTGTAAATAATAAATGGGTTTATGAGATTTTAAAATCACTGTTCTTATTTATATTTTACACAGCGTCCCAACTTTTTTGGAATTGGGATTGTGTATATTTACATATATATTGAATCAATCCTATTAATATTGGCAGATTATATTGGAGTCTTTTGTTCAAAAAATTCACAAAAATACTCTGCACTCATGGATATCAAGCAATTGCGAACAAAACCCAGGTTTACAAAGCAGGTTTACTGAATGATGGTTTTGAAGTTGTTTTATTTGTATTCTAATTATAGAATCTTGCTGAACAGATGTGCCTAACCTTTTTCATCTGTCATTATTACAACATTTAAATCTATTTTTGCAGTAACTAGATTAGGAGTATACAATTTCTGTGACATCCTCATACAAATCCACAACTTTTTATAACTCAGCCAGGAAACAAGCAGGGGAGTTTAGATTTAAAAAAAAAAAATCTTAGACAGTGATGTAATGAAAACTGCTGACATTTCTTTCTTTACATCATTCCTATTTCACATTTCAGCTAGAATTGAGGTCCTGCCATTGTGGTATGAGCACTAGTTTATTACATTTCACCTATAAAAAAAAACAAGCCATCAGGGCCAATGGAAATTCAGAGCAATATAATAAGCTCAGGCCTTAACACAATAAGTGTGATGTTCAATATTGCTCTTTCCTTTGGCTGAGCACTTTAATAGAGACACAGGGTTGTGGATATCTCGACCTGATAGTATAGCATGCTGAAACAGAGCACAGACTTATGACCTGTTTTTTGGTGTATACTGAATAAGCATTACGTTCAGATGTCAGATGGTATGAGTAATAAAATATTTCTACTCCGTAGGAAGAATTTACTGAACTGGCTGTGGGAGGAAATGGTCAATTATGATCTTTTTCTTTTTCTTTTTTTTAAATTTACATTTACTTTATTTTTATTTTTTTTTGAGCAAAATGTCATGATTGCATTAGTTGTCATTAGATACAGCTATTCAGCAGAATTATTCTCATTCACATATTGCTCCTCAATATAACAGGCTGTGTGTATAAGTTTGTTGCTAATGAGATGGCATGCAACCACATGTGCATGTTAATATATGTCCCAATTGTTTCACACTGATATTATATTTACCAATATGCATAATATAAATACATAATATAAAGATACGAGACACTGTAAACATAAGTAGCGTGTCCTTTAAAACAACCTTTCTACATGTTTCAGATAAATAACATAATAAAGCCTACAAAATATATAGCTTAGAAATCTTAAAAAGCTTAAAATCTTAAATAGTATTTTGCCTGTCCCACTATTATTAAAATAATAAAACTATCATTAAAATACTTCCAAAATATTATTATTTTTGCCTTAATGTGTGAATCCATTTAACATCTCATGTTTGAGACATCCTTTACCATGAGTTATTCATTATAGGTTATGAAAAAAATGCATTTCAGTCCCACAATATTCTCTCAACCCTGTCCCATGAGCACATTCACCTCTATGGAATATGTGGAATATTTTTAAGTTACATGTTCAACAGGAAAGTTCATCATCCAAATTTCCTGGAGATCATGGGAAGAAGAAAATTAAGTTATCTCATTCCTTTTTTTTTTTTTTTTTTTTTTTCTTTTTTCAGTGATATAGTGATAGTGACTGTTAGGGTTACATTGAATTACAAAATTGTTACCCAAACTGTAAAAGTAAAAACTTTAAAGTAAATTATTAATTTACTAAAAAATTTTTGCATAAATCATTAGAGTGTCCTTAATGTAAATGGATGCTAATTAAAGACATTTTGTGTATTTGCTAATTATATGCTAAAAACAACCCTGTTACTTTTAACCTTGTTAATTTTTTAAAAGCAAAGTGCAGCTATTTACAGTAAAGAATCCCTTTAAAGTGATATATGTTGTATATAATAAATGTCACTAATGACATTTGTGTAACCACTTAATGTTAACAATAAATATGTCACTATGATGTCAAAGTTGTTAAAAGCTGTCTGTCATCTGACTGCTATTGGAATAAGCCTTTATAACATGTTTATGTACTTTAGTGGTTTTTATAGGGACCATGTTGTCGTATAAACATTACCCTGATGTAAAGTGTCATGTGTTACCTCTTCTTCTAATGTGTGTTAGAGTTTAACAATAATGCAAGCATTATATAGCCATAGAATGCATGTGCATTTTAATATACACATGCTGGCTTTTGTCCTGTCTGATGATGATATCGTTGTCTGATATAGACACATACACGTACTGCAGGAAACATTTTGATACATACAAATATGAAATACTGTATGATTAACAAAAAAAAATAATAATTTAAAAAAGTATTCCTCTTCCCTTGTGCCGTTTTCATTCAGTTCCAGGGGTCTGCACTGCCTGGAGTGCTAAAGCCAGATAACTAAATGCCAAGCATGGCAAATGATGTAAGAATGACTGTCCAACATAGTTAATAATGAAAAGAACACATGCTCAACCTCTCCTGGTACACACCTACTAAAAAAAAAAAAAGAAAACCCATCAAGGATGCATCCTGCTACACACAGATAACACTAGCAGAGAGCTTGGTCCCCTTCGTTGACTTTTAAAAGGAACCTACATTGAAAAGATGGGGGGGAGAGAGAGGTATTTTCCACCATGATTAGTTTGGGCAGTTGGTCTGAAAGCTTGTGCATAATGTTCTCATCATTTTCACAGTGCATTTCCCAGTAAATAACAGTAGCAGCCGTGGTGGCTGCTCACCCAGCGAGCTCCCTCTCCCCTCCACACACCAATACACAATAGCTGGGCATAATTAAAGTCCACACTATCAGCATCAAGATGGCGTGAGAGAGAGAGAGAGAGAGAGAGAGAGAGAGAGAGAGAGAGAGAGAGAGAGAGAGAGAGAGAGAGAGAGAGAGAGAGTGAGTTTGTACATAAAGTGCAAGTTTAGGAAAGTGGAGGATCAAATCATCATTTCAATTACCAATCTAGCAATCAATTTTCAATTACCAATCTACATCCGAACGCTGAGTGCAAACTCAGCACCTGTCATTCTGTCCTATCTTAGCATTTCAGTCACGTGAAGTCATTTTTCTGCTACTGTTGCTACATTTCAAGTTGAATTTTTGACTTGCTTTCTGTTGCTCAACACAAACGGAACTAGAGGTATAAAATGCCTAATATATAATTTTATGCCCTGAACTTGCACTGGTAGAAAACGTACCAAAAATTGTGTTTTCCTGATACACAACCCTCCTCCCTATTCTGTAGACTGCCTCCAGATATCAAGATACGCATCCTCTCAACAGATTTCCCAGCATGATGAGCTTTGCATACTGTGTTTTGTTTTGAGTTCACATCATGTGCTTTTGTTTATATTTTCATGTGCCTTGTTAATGTTCTAGTTCTGTCTCTGTCCCTCTCCTGTCATTGGTGTATTACCCGATTGTGTCCACCTGTCCCGGGTTAGCTCGTCAAGTAGTTTTGCTTTGTGTACCCTGCCATTTCATTTTATTTTTCATCAAGTCTTGTTGCTAAGCCTGATGGTAGTTTTATCTTGTTAAGTCCTAGCCTTCCTTTCCAAGTGCCTTGTGTCTGTTACCTGCTTGTGACTCTTGTTGATTACAGATTATCTGCTGTCTGCTTGTGATTTGATCCACACTATCTACTGACTATGGTTCTTGGTTTTCTCAAAATAAGTCATTTATGTCATGATTTCCCATCGCGCTAGCGTGGGAGCATGCAGCATGCGCCGAAGATCAAAGCACGAGCATGTGCTTCCGGGTTTTACAGTGACACTGACTTTGTTTACTTTTGACACGTGTGCATTTGTTGTGATTTCTGTCCTGTCTCCGCACCTGTATTGTCTTTGATTGTTTCCCTTATGTGTCATCATTGTATTCAGCTGTTCTGTTTTATCCCCCCTGATTACGTGGTGTTTATATTCAGGGTGAAGTATCGCTTGTATTCTGTAATGTACCAAGCCTTTGATCCTCGTTCTTTTGTTTCATGGTTTTGATCCTGTTCTTTTCCTCATTTCATAGGCATCCACCTTAACCTCCATTACATTACAATTTACCATGGCAGTTTTTTTATTATTTCCCCCAAAATAAATATCATACATTCCATAACCTCATATTACATAAAAAAAACCCTACTGGTTCCTCATGCACATTGCGTCAAAGATCACAAGGTGTTTCATCAGGTTTAGACAAACCTTAATTCGTTATAGGGAGGGAATATCGATACATGCTAACTAGCTAGAAAATTTAGCAACGCTTGCTGCTGAGATAAACTTTCCAATTGTCCAATAACATAGCTAGCTAGCTAATATACTGTAGATATAAGGCATGCTGACAGAAAGTATCCATTGCATTGATACTTGCTAATGATGTACTGTATGTTGTCAAGTATATTATGGCAGTCAGTACAAATGAAAATGAATTGATGCAGTCAGTCCCCTATTCCCTTAGCGATTATACAGTGTGATGTCTCTTATAACCGAAAGATTGGTGGCACACATTAATATATTTTTCTCACTATTGTAAAGCTCTGAATGTCTGTAAAATATACCTGTACTGGGAAACAGTTGCTTTTTAGAAAAGTAGAGATAACAGAATTCATACAATGTGCTTTATACATATTGCCCCACCAAAACAAGTCTGACAGTGAATAAATGCATTTCTGTTACATTGGAATATTGCATTGGAACTGTCTCTTTGTTTTAAATGTAACTCTTTGAAGGAAAATGGAATATGGAAAGGAAGCATGATGCTTATTTCCCATTAAACATCAGCCACAGGCAGAGTTTCGCATCTGTCATTTAATACCTTGACAATATTTCTTTTATCTCTTAACTCATCTGAAGAGAAAACAGATGGCATAGTGAGAGAGGATGGATATTGAAATCATATGTCTAAGGATATTGATTTTGTATACAGAGGAATAGCTGTAAACTATCACATTACATAAATGTACTAATGTCAGGTTCTGACAAGATTAGCGCAGCTCAAAGGATGGAAATATGGTGTGCTATTTTTACCGAAAAGTCAAAGAGAAACAATTCAAAAACAGCAAGCAAAAAAGCCGGAATAATTCATAAGTAAATAAATAACATGAGGTAAGATAAACTTTAAACCAAAATGAATAGGCCAGTGATGTACTGGACCTTCAACGCGTATGTTGAAAAGGTAGGGCCTCTGTATCTACGATTGTGTTGTTTTCCTGCAATGATCATACTGTAGAATGGTGTCCATTGACCATACTGTGCTGTGAACATGAACAAGCATATTCAATCACAAAGCCCCCTTTAAGGAAACACTCTTGAGTTAAACACTATCTTTTGGAACGCTTAATCTAACAGACATGATTGCTTCAACGATCTATAAACAAAACTTACACTATACAGCCAAAAGTATGTCAACACCTGATCATCACTGACCGTAACATTTCCCCTCACTGGCACTAAGCGGCCTAGCCTAAACCTTTTCCAGTTTCATGTAGACATGGTGCGCCAATGTTGGTGTGGAAGAACTCGAGTGTCCTACATAGAGCCCTGACCTCAACCCCACTGAACACCTTTGGGATGAAATGGATGGAACACCAACTGCACCCCAGGTCTCCTCACCCAACATTAGTGCCTGACCTCAATAATAATCTTATGTGTTATAATTCATTCCAAAGGTGTTCAGTAGGAATGAGGTCAGGATTCTGTGCAGGCAACAGTTTGGGGAAGGTCCACATATAGGTGTGATGGACAGGTGTCCTCAAACATTTGGCCATTTGTGTATATTCACTTCATGTTTTGTAGCAGGTAATTAATAAGTTATTGTATTAGTTAACGAACTTGCAAACTTGCCAAAAATGATAAAGATTAAAGCAGACATAGCATTTGTGCTTTTTTCTTACAATCTACAATGAAATGCAACCCCATCACCTGAATTCAGAGATCAAGTTGAATCTAGATTCATATTCAGAGGGAATTAATTTAAGTAAGTATTTTTAAAATATTTTATCCAACACTACATTACACATTAGTAAAGGGTTGGCTCTGTGTTTGTGTTGTGAATATAAGATCTTGCTTGGGGGATACACAATTCCCCGTCTTCCAAAATCACTCCTTCTCTCAGTGTTTTTTCTCCTAAGCACAGCAGGCTTTAGTGATGTCAGAGAGGCGCCTTTCTACCAAGTCCCCTAAATATTTCATCCCTCCGTCAGAGTGGAACACTGACTTCTCTGTTTGCCTTCTTTGTGCTCTGGCTTTGCACCTGTTCCAGCTCCGAGGTCTGAATTCTTGGACGCTCGATCCGTCTCCGCAGTGCCTTCATTCTTTCTGAGATTCCCTATGTCAGCCTAGCGCTATGCTAATCCCCTCCTTCTTAGGTGAAGAAAACATACTGCTTGTTATCCCAGCAATGACTTTTCATTCAGCTTTGCAGCTAACTGCATGGATTATTCTATTGACTTTGTGTTGAATCTGGGTTGGTGTGATCTATAAAGCTTTGGCACATCTGTCTCTCTCTCTCTCTCTCTCTCTCTCTCTCTCTTTCTCTCTCGCACACACACACACACACACACACACACACACACACAAACACACACACACAAACACACACATTCAAGCAAGCAAACTAAGAAGAGAAAGGTTCTGAAGGCTAGATTCCAACTTGGCACATTTCCTGAAATTTGTCTGAATAAATCTATCATTGCATTGCAGCAAAAGCGAGGTAATGCAACTATATTTTATGACGTATAAAAGGAACACACACAGCAGTCACAGAAGGAAATCAAGTCTCTGGTTCTCTCATTCCCTTCCTATCTCTCGCAGGAGAGAGTGTGTGGGAGATGCTTAAGAGCCACTGAAGGGTGTCAGTATTTTCTAAAATTGAATTAGAGTGTAATTAGTGAAATCATTACCTGACACTTGAGCAGTGAAATTTGGTTAATTTAAGGCTACCATCCTGCGGTGAATTTAATGTGTTCTATACAGTGTTGGGTAAGTTACTCCAAAAAAGTAATCCACTACAGATTACTAACTACTACTTTAAAATTGCAATCTGATTACAATACTGATTACTGCATGTAAAAAGTAATCAGTTTACTAATTACTTTACTTTCAAGTTACTTTCAAAAATCATCAAACCTACAAAAATACACTTAGAAACTCGTAGTTCTTTCAGTAATTTTAGCGCACATCAATGTATGACATGATCAGAAAAAGTTGGATTTATCATAACACAACTCAGGGGTTGTCACTGTTTGTAGGACTACCAGACCGATAAAATATAAAACCTTTCTAACTAGGCTAGTTTGGTGTCTCTAGCCAAGGGGAGGCAGAGCTAAGGTATCACTGTATGTGTTGCAAAGTATATTATCTTTCCTTATGCTCTATTCATATCATATTCATGAAAACCAGAAGTCATATAGACATTTATACACCTTGTTTTCCTGCTCAGCATCAGAGGATGTTAGTGTATCAGTTTCCACTTTACTGGTTTAATTTTTTTTTTTCCTCACACTGACTGTGAGCTAGCGTTTGGCAGAATTGAGAGCTGTCCGCCAATAAGACCCAAGTGTTTCCACGTATTTTCCTGTAAACCCTCTCTGACTGGTCTCATCTCTGTTCAATGAAGATATAAAATTACAGGCAGTCTTCTTTTATTGACGTTCAGTTACATAGTGACAAACCGCTCCAAGTGGAGAATTATTTGGGGCTAAAGAACACATCTTCAAGGAAAAACGTGATTTATTTTAAAAATGAAATTTATTAATATTGTTTTCTTAACAATAAATTTGTAACACAAGTAACAATTTTATTGACATCAGTAACTGTAATCAAATTACATAAATTTAAAATGGAATGCGTTACATTACTGCATTATCAGAAAAAGTAACTAGATTACAGTAGCACATTACTTTGTAACACATTACACCCAACTCTGGTCCTATGAGACCTTTCCTCCTGCCAAAGGTGGCCGCATTACACAAAAGATTTGCACTGCTCTTGGCAATATTTCAGCTCAAACCATTATGGCAGTCGCTGTGGTGTCATAGTGGGCTTCAGGAAACTAATTTTGTCTTATCTGACCAGAAACATGCCTGTAATAAATGCGTTTAAAATCCCAGATAATTAACACATTAAGTGAAGAGGTTCTTTTTTGTTTGTTTAGCACAAATAATCTTTGCCAGTTAAATTGCTGTTATTCTGACTTTATGTTTTTTGTACTGAACTTTTACTATTATTATTACTATTTTATATACTTACGGAGGACCTGAAACACAAAGTCATTATTTTAACTTACTAAGTTGTTATTTTGAGTTACTATATTGTTATTTTGACCTAGTAAGTCATCAATTTGACTGATATATCTCATTATTTAGAAATAGCTTTGCAACCCTTCCCAGACTGATGTATTTCATGTATTTTTTCCTCATGATTTCTGGAATATGCACAGTGGCTTAGTGGTTAGCACATTCACCTCACACCTCCAGGGGTTTGATTCCCACCGTGGCCCTGTGTGGTATTAGATAACTTTTTTGTTTCAATAAATATCATTTACAAACTGCATTTTGTGTTTACTCAGTTTGCCTTTGTTTTATCTTAGATTTTGTTTTAATTTCTGAAACAATTTAGTATGAGATATACACAAACTTTTTCACAGCACTTTTTCACAACACTTTTTCGCAGCACTGTAGTAAGTCAAAATATTAACAGTAATTAGATATAACAACTTAGCAAGTAGAAGTAAGTAAAGTGTAGTAAGTAAAAATAATAATATAGCAAATGAAAGAAATTCACACTGACTTAGTAAGTCACAATAACATCTTAGTAATAGTAACTCAAAGTAAAAATTTTGGTCAAGTCAAAATGATGAGATACTATAAATACAAATAACTAAAAATAACTAAAATACTAAAAATAACTATAACCACTGAAAAAAATGGGGGAAAAAAAGAAAAATGCGTGTGTATATATGTGTGTGTGTGTGTGTGTGTGTGTGTGTGTGTGCGCGCTGTGCAAATGAGACATTGTCTAATTAAATATGTGCAAATTTACATACTTCATGAAATGAAAAATTTTGTTTTTGGATGTTATAAGAATTACAATTCATTTCACTGTCAAAACACTGAGAAAACTGTTACAGAGCAGTTTGTTGGGAAAACATTTTGAGCTGGTATAAATAAAACATTTAAAAAGCTATTTTGTTTCTATATAAAAGGTAACATAAATCCAACAATCATCAACATTTTGTGAAATCCCTCTATGTAATATCATTCTGTTTAGGAATTCTATTTAAAACATGTCAAATAAATAAATAAATAAATAAAATTTTAAAAAATAAAAAAATTGTGTACAAACATTTTGTAGAAAGAAAATTGAAAAATAAAATATATATATACAATGTGGTTTGATGTTAATTGCAGTTTATAAAGTGTGTTTTCTAATGTGGTTCATAATTAAATATAATTGATACATCAGGAAACAAGTTTTGTGTGGATATGAAATGACCTGGTTGTGGGTGGAGCGTTGAGCCATCATCTAAGTTGTTACCTTTCCGAAAATATGGTAGTCGTGAATGGACAAAAATAGTGAAATTAACATTTTTCTGGTGAATTATGGTAATTTTCTTTTTCAGTTAAAGACAAGATAAAATCTAGAGGTTTTTTTTAGAGAGAACTGTGTACAAAAGTAAACATCCAAAGAGTAGCAATTCTGTGGGCAGAAATACCATGTTGATGACAGAAGGCAGAGCAGAATGTCCAATCCAGTTCAAACTATCAAGAAGGATATGGTAACTAAAATAATCACTCTTTACAACCATGACAAGCAGAAAAACATCTCAGAATGCATAACATGGTGAACCTTGAGGCAGATGGGTTACAACAACAAAAGAATACTTCAGATTCCACTCCTGTTGGTCATGAACAGGAATCTGTGGCTATAGTATTCACATGCTCACCAAGTCCTGGGGTGGTTGTGGCTCAGGTGGTAGAGCGGGTTGTCCACTAATCGTTGGGTTGCTGGTGTGATTCCCAGCCCACATGTCTTAACATGCCGAAGTGTCCTTAGGAAAGACACTGAACACCAAGTTGATCCTGATGACCGGCTAGTGCCTTGCATGTGTGTGTGCGTGTGTGTGAATGGGTTTAAACAGTGTAAAGTGCTTCGTAGAACCGCTAATGTTAAAAAGATCTATATAAGTGCAGACCATTTACCAAAAACAGGACAGCTTAACATTCTTTTGTGAAAAAAAATGTATATGTGTGTGTGCATATATGGTTCACGTGGTTCACTGATATTGAGGAAAGCTTAATCAGAGATAGGCTGATTAACCCTTATGAAAGCAACCACCATCTGTGCTTGCAGAGCAAAAAATCACTTCCTGAATATCTTGAGATTTTGATCATGGGAGTTTGAAGTACCTTTGAAGTGCAGACCTTGAACTATTAACTATAGACTTCAAAGCTACACCACCTGTCTGGGATGATGACGCCTTGCTCCCAGATACCTTAAATGATTTCTCGAAGCACAGAACAACATGCCAGTGAGGAAAACCACCCCTACTCCCACTGACCAAGTACTTCGTCTGTCTTCCATAGACGTCCAGAGTCAACCCACAGAAAGCTGCAGGTCCTGACAACATACCTGGCCAGGTCAATATAAAGCCAGGGACAAAAGAGGGACAATAGAAAGCCTCCTGATCAGCTGTCTCACTGACAAGACCCTACAGTGGATGGGGAGGAAAGCTCATAGGCGTCTCTCTACCCACCATCGACACCTCATTCGACAACCGCTGCGTCCACAAAGCCATCAGTATTGTGGACGAACCCTCTCACCCTTCTCATGGACTGTTCACCCTTCTGCCATGTGACAGAAGCATCCGTGCAACCAGCAGCAGACTCTGCAACAGTTTCTTCCCTGAGGCAGTCAGATTACTCAATACCTGGCTGCCTCCCAACACTCACCTGGGCTAGTCGCACACCTAATGCAGTAGGACTCAGTATTACTGCACACTGCACTTTACATGCAGTAGCTGCATCAGTCACTTTATACTATGGAGCTTGCTTTTGCTGCCAGTATTGCTGCTATATTTGTGCTACTACATTACAAAATAGCTACAGGCTATGTTTACAATTACACTCCATGTTCTGTGTATCTATTGTCCTGTGTATTTATTGTGCTGTGTATTTATTGTCCTGTGTATTTATTGTCCTGTGTATTGTTTTGTTCTGTGTATTTATTGTTTTGCACTCATCTCACACTGTTGTGTATCTACATTTTATGTAGTCTTGAGTCCTGTTTCGTGCTGCACCATGGTCCTGAAGAAATGGCATTTTGTTCCAATGTATACAAGCTATATAGAGAAATGACAATAAAAACTTATTGACTTGATAAAAACACGACTTGACTTGACTAGATAAAGTTTTACCTTAAGAGTCACAATTTTGAGCTTGAATGGCAGAGTCTCTGTGGCCACCACAAAGACTGCATAGTATGTCTCAGAGATTTTCACAGATAACAAATAATGATGAAGTCCTGCAACGATTTTAGGTTTGGTCTGAAAATGTGTCTGCAAGAAGAAAACTGAGGCTATACTTAAACAGTGTACACTCAGTTTTACAAATGACTAAGGTTAAAGTCAGGGAATCAGATTACCAGTTGCATTTCTTACAACATAATCTATGCAAAATACAATTAAATTACTCTATAGAATCAATTTAGCATGAAATTGGGTAAGATGTGCACTAATGATGTGACTAAAGATTTGGAGATCGCAACTGATAATTTTTAGCGCTTTAAAGTACATGAGGAAAATAGAGGGTATGTATTGATGTCACTTTCTCGCAGGAACATGCCCCCTTGACAAGACATCTAGCAAAATGGCTGGTTTTAATAGGGGAAGCTGCAAAAACGCTAGTATAACTAACGATTATCAGCTTAAATAAAAATTTAAATTACACATTCATTCAGTATTACAGTTTGGTCTAGGATCTTGCAGTGACCTTCAGACACAGACCTTTTTGGACAGACCATATCCTCAGTATGACAGAGTGGGTATACTGAGGATATGGTATACTGAATGTCTGGGTTTCACATGTAACCCTGTTCCCTGAGAAAGGAACGAGTCATTGCATAGCTTTGTCATACTTGGGTATGCTTGTAATTGCATGTTAGCTTCAGACAAAGAGAAGCTGATGACGTGGTTTGCAGGCGGTGTTTTACGGTGACCATGGCAAGCTGTTCCCACAGCGCGAAGCTCACGCAATGTCTCATTTCCTTCTCAGGGAACATGTGTAACCCAGATGTCATTTTGTTTGTTGTTAGATCTGTGGTGGACAGTAGGATAACTTTTCTGTTATTTCAGTTAACTTGGCAAAATGATATGGAACTGTGATGCGGTCAAGACCTGACTGGAACTACTTTAGCTGTGCATTTTCTGAAAAAAAATGTACACCTCATAACGTCTGTCAGCCAATCAGATATGAGAATTCAACAGCTCTGTGGTATAAATAAAATTAATCAACACATTCTAACCAATCAGAATGAAGAATTCAACAGCACTGTGTTTATTGTGGATCACCAGTGGTCACAACTTACCTTGTTTCTTCGCATCATTATAGAATTGTTATAAGTCAATATCTTTTGTTCACTATATCCTTTAAGTCAAATTCTTTAAAATAATGATTTTAAATACTGAATTTTAGGTCTTGTTCAGACTATGTAAAATGTGATTCAGGTCTAGACATTGATTAAGCAATACAAAATCCAATGTATATATTTGTTCCCACTGAAAACTAAGCATTACTAATACCTGTGGCGCTACAAATAATCTTTACAACTCTGATGTAACTACTGTATACTTATTTTAAAGTGAAACAGTTTATGTAATTCATGTTCAGTGTTGGTTGAAACATGGAAATCTACTGAAAAGCTTTGAATGCAATTTGACAAAATCATCGTAGAGCATTTGCAGAGTAAGTACTGTCAAATTTCAAATTAATTTGATTGTAAAGGATTTAGTCTGTCACGATCTCGCCGGCAGATGGCGCTGTGGCGTCGACGTGCACGGACAGCTGGAGAGCACGCGCGTGCACAAGATTACGTAATGAGGACTGTTTCCTATGGACACATGCCTTTGTTTTGGTTTTATTCTCTTCCTGTTCAGGTATTGGTTGATGTTCAAGGGTGTGTCATTATTGGTCCCAGCTGTCTGTATTCAAGCGTGATTATGTTTGTTATTTAAAGCCCTTGTGCTGCTGTGCACTTCGCGCAGTATTGAATGAATGTATAGGTGAATATATCTAACTATGCCAAGCAGTCGTGTTTTCATGTCCTGTTCTTGTTCCATGTCTCGAATCTAGTTTCATGTTTAAATAGTTTCATGTTTATTATATCTTCCAGTCTAGACTGCATTTCATGTTTATTGACTTCTGTTTGAGAATAAAGACTTTGATCTGCGCTTGCTTCTGTTTATAGACTCATTTCATAACAGGTCAATTAAAAACATTAAAAGCATGACACCTATTAGAGAAATAGTACATTGTATTTGTAATTTCAAAAGTAAAAAAAAAAAAAATGTTGCTGGTCCATTTTTCTCAATTGCTACTTCTTTATAATTTAAAACTTGTTACATGTATTATGTATAGTTTATTTGTATCTACACTGGTCTTAGAGACAGTGTAATGTGGGACATACTCCGTTTGTTTTTTTCAGAAATAAAAGACGTTATTAATATTATTATTAGTGCACACTTCCATGTTATAGTGTCAAAGTTAATTAAATTATAATCATGTCTGTTTGGCCCAACTCAAGCTGGAATGTTTATTAAAATATCAAAAACTTCACATTCGCTGTTACTGTTCCTTAGGGGGGGAATTTTTTTAATCACAACTGATGATTGTATTTTTAAGACCCTTGCACATCAAACAAAGCACAGAGCTTTTCTTTTTTCCACTACCTTTTATTGTTTGTTTGTTCATAGAATGATTTATAGGCAGAAAGCAAAAAGGACAGCAGTTCAAAGTCAGCAAAATGTTTTCTGTAACCTTTATCATGTTAGATTTCTGGTCACACTTATACAGAAGACACCTGTGGTGTTGTCAGATGGATATGAAGGGGCATGCACGGGTAGTGAAAGAAAAGGATTTGTATACAACTGTAATGTGGCGAAGGTAGTTGCATATTTTTTCACAATGTAAGTAAAAAAACAAACGAACAAACGTAAAACAAACAAACAAATCATAAATAAATAAACCAAATTGGTCATATTTTTTGCAGTAGAAATGTGTATATATATATATATATATATATATATATATATATATATATATATATATATATATATATATATATATATATATATATATATTTTTGTTTATTTTTTTTTTTTGTTAAATAATGGTGCACAAGCTGCATTAAGTCCAGTGCTGCTGTCAATACTGTCTATTTTTTGTAACCACAATATTTCATACTAAAAATCATGTTCTGGCCAATTAAATATATACAAATCACCATGGAATGCCATAAAGCAATATTGAATACATGACTGCAATGTAAAAAAAAAAATTAAGATTAGTAAAGACAACATTTTTCTCAAGGACCAGACTGTATATGCCACATTTTATGGCACATACAGAAGATCAAGTTACAATTTTATAAATCCATTAGCTTTAATAGAATTGCTACTATTCCTAGACTATAATCGTAAAAATAATTAATTTGACCAAAATGTTTTGGCCAAAACAAATTACAAGTGTGGCCAAATATAGTCGCGGCATGAAGCTGAGCTGAGAGGGGGAAGGAAAGTTATTAATTGTTGATCTGTACATATTTTCATTAGACAATACAACATGGCAGCATAGTGGCTTAGTTGTTAGCACAATTGCCTCCGTAGCATATTGTACTCTTGGCTCGGGGATGCACCTCCAGGGTTGGGGGTTCGATTTCTGCCTCTGCCCTGTGTGTGTGGAGTTTGCATGTTCTCCCCGTTCTTCAGGGGTTACCTCCAGGTACTCTGGTTTCTTCCCCCAGTCCAAAAACATGCTTGTAGGCTGACTGGCATTTCCAAATTATCTGTAGTGTGTGAGTGGGTGTGTGAGTGTATCCAGCGATAAGTTGGCACCCTGTCCAGGATGTCTTATGCCAGTCCCCTTGGATAGACCCCAAGCTCCTCGCGACTCTGTGTAGGATAGGTGGTATGGAAAATGAATGAATGGATGGATGGATTATACAACAGTTCACTAATCTGATTGGATGAGTGGTGTTCCAAGAGTGCTTAGATTTAGTATAACCACACTGGGATTGTCTGTGTTTGCATGTAAAATTCCGATTTTAGCGACAGTCCCACTGAAATGGATTCTACAGTAGAGTTAGTGACATCATCAGCAGACATGGCAAAATATACATTATTCATGAACATTAATTTCTGATTTAAATTATGAAAATTCATTAGATGAAAATAAAAAGAAAGAAGGGACGCCGATTTTACCGGAAGCACCTTTAACAGGAACATACAACTCATTGTGAGCCTGCTAGCTAGCTAACCAACAGGCTATCAGTGAGGGTAGCTTCTTCGGGATCTATTTCCACTAGCATTTGGCCATATTGTGTCTGAAATATCAGCTACTCGATATTAACTTCTTGCCTATAGAACTGTTGTATAAAAGCAATATTGCATCCACAGTTGTGTAATTATGCAGAATATCGGCCCGTCTGTGATTTCCTGCAACGCTCGCCCAGTGCAGTGCTAAGAAGCAGGATTAAAGCTTTTTTGGACATCATCGTCACAGTTCTTTATGCAGCTATAATGTGGTACTTCTTTCAGGGGGGAAAAACACACACATATGGCATATAAATCAGAAGAAAATAGCAAGACTTGGCTGCATCATATTCAGATGATTCATATAGCCAGTAGAAATGCTGATGCTCATTGCTGCCAACATTAATTAAATATACAAGAAACTTGGCTTATGGTACTAAATGTTCAAGTGATTTGAAAATCTCACTTTCTTTGCATGGTTGACTCACAAAGTCAAAGACATGACATCTGACTCACACTTTAAATTGAAAAAGCAGACGAAACACAATTAGATGCACACTGCTCATTGCTTCAAATATACACAAAGTCTCCAAAGAGTGCATTTCTACATTTTCTCAGCCGGGTCTATTTTTGGAAAAAACACATTGTTAGTCAGAGAAGAGAGGGGGAAAAAAGGCCAAGCAAGCCGATAAGGTCTGTCTGCACAGAGATGAAAGGACTGGAGAAAGAGCACATCCAAATATGCTGACAAAGCTGTCACGGTTCTGGCTTATTAAAATATTATTGTCATCCTCCTCCCACAGATCGCTCTTCACAATGACATCACTTGCATGGCATTGTTGTGCCGACTGCATTTTATGTGATTATTTACCTCTCCTAATGACTTGCTGTCTGCATGTGGATAAGTGATTGCACACCTGCTGTCAGTGTGGATCTTTTGTTCCTCCCTTATCATGCGGATTCTTGTGTGTACAGTATATCTGACTTTTACACAACCTGAAAATCAGCTTTGGACTCTTATAAAACTGTTTACAACCTGGAAATTTTCCTCTACATCACATAATGTGGTAGGACTTCACCTAGCCCAGTGAGTGAAATAGATTTATATTCTTTCAAAGAGAACCCTGTTGCTGCAGCACTTTCTCCAGCTAAATGAATTAGTAATGCTTCTGCTCTTATTTGCTCCACAAAAAAAATTGTCTGCAGTGCCTATCCTACAATACATCCTCTATTTGATGTACTGTTTTTTTTTTAAGCTGTCGCCAATATACTTGAAAGAGCAATACACAAAATCCTGTAAATTACGGTGTCAGCATAAATACGTGAATATCTTGTTCATACAGAACAGACACTTTCCTAATGTCTTTTTTTAATCATGTATATGTTCCTTTAGGATGTTTTGCTGTGCAAAATTCTTTCAGATCAGGTTACAACTTACCGTTCTTAAAAATGCAAAAGAAAAAGAAACAGCCCTTTGTTCTTAATGAAACATCAGAAAAGAAAATGTGTGTTTCTCTTTGGCTGGTTCATGTCTGTTATTACCACATATCAGGACAATGTTAAAGTAAAGGCAATATTAGTTTTAAATGAAAGGTCCTCATATGTGTACAATGTAACCATGAAAACAAGTACGAATAAAAGTTGCATTTGTTCATTGTTATTACCTTCACTAACAGATGACAAGAGAGTATGTGCAAAGGAATTGTTTCTTGGATACAATGTTTTGTAACTGACAGAGTATAAATGTTTAAAACTTTAAATGTTAAAGTTATAACTTTAACATTTCTGACACAAGGCAAGCTTATTTATATTGCACATTTCATAAACAATGGTAATTCAAAATTCTTTACATAAGGATGATAAAGAAAATCCAAGGTATTTTAAAATATAAGAACAAGAAATAATAACATTTTAGTAAGAACTAAAAATTTGAAAAATGCATTAAAATGAGCAGGAAATAAAATAGAATAAAACATGTAATGGGTAAAAAGGGAAAAGTTACAGAGCTAAAATTACAGTGAGGAGAAAAAAGTATTTGATCCCCTCACTGTAGCTTTTAGCTATTATGCCACCTGTGGCTGGAACCAGCTTCCAGAAGAAATGTGCTCAAACGCTAGCCACATTTCAAACCAGACTGAAAACACATCTATTTATCCTCACATTTATTAGCCAACACTATGCTACACTCTATTGATTGATCTATATACAGTGAGGGAAAAAAAGTATTTGATCTCCTACTGATTTTGTACGTTTGCCCACTGACAAAGAAATGATCAGTTTATAATTTTAATGGTAGATTTATTTGAACAGTGAGAGACAGAATAACAACAAAAAAAAATCCAGAAAAACGCATGCCAAAAATGTTATAAATTGATTTGCATTTTAATGAGGGAAATAAGTATTTCACCCCTCTGCAAAACATGACTTAGTACTTGGTGGCAAAACCCTTGTTGGCAATCACAGAGGTCAGACGTTTCTTGTAGTTGGCCACCAGGTTTGCACATATCTCAGGAGGGATTTTGTCCCACTCCACTTTGCAGATCTTCTCCAAGTCATTAAGGTTTCAAGCCTGACGTTTGGCAACTCGAACCTTCAGCTCCCTCCACAGATTTTCTATGGGATTAAGGTCTGGAGACTGGCTAGGCCACTCCAGGACCTTAATGTGCTTCTTCTTGAGCCACTCCTTTGTTGCCTTGGCCGTGTGTTTTGGGTCATCGTCATGCTGGAATACCCATCCACGACCCATTTTCAATGCCCTGGCTGAGGGAAGGAGGTTCTCACCCAAGATTTGACGGTACATGGCCCCGTCCATCGTCCCTTTGATGCGGTGAAGTTGTCCTGTCCCCTTAGCAGAAAAACACCCCCAAAGCATAATGTTTCCACCTCCATGTTTGACGGTGGGGATAGTGTTCTTGGGGTCATAGGCAGCATACCTCCTCCTCCAAACACGGCGAGTTGAGTTGATGTCAAAGAGCTCCATTTTGGTCTCATCTGACCACAACACTTTCACCCAGTTGTCCTCTGAATCATTCAGATGTTCATTGGCAAACTTCAAACGGGCATGTATATGTCCTTTCTTGAGCAGGGGGACCTTGCAGGTGCTGCAGGATTTCAGTCCTTCACGGCGTAGTGTGTTACCAATTGTTTTCTTGGCGACTATGGTCCCAGCTGTCTTGAGATCACTGACAAGATCCTCCCGTGTAGTTCTGGGCTGATTCCTGACTGTTCTCATGATCGTTGCAACTCCACGAGGTGAGATCTTGCATGGAGCCCCAGGCCGAGGGAGATTGACAGTTCTTTTGTGTGTCTTCCATTTGCGAATAATCGCACCAACTGTTGTCACCTTCTCACCAAGCTGCTTGGCAATGGTCTTGTAGCCCATTCCAGACTTGTGTAGGTCTACAATCTTGTCCCTGACATCCTTGGAGAGCTCTTTGGTCTTGGCCATGGTGGAGAGTTTGGAATCTGACTGATTGATTGCTTCTGTGGACAGGTGTCTTTTATACAGGTAACAAGCTGAGATTAGGAGCACTCCCTTTAAGAGTGTGCTCCTAATTTCAGCTTATTACCTGTATAAAAGACACCTGGGAGCCAGAAATCTTTCTGATTGAGAGGGGGTCAAATATTTATTTCCCTCATTAAAATGCAAATCAATTTATAACATTTTTGACATGCGTTTTTCTGGATTTTCTTGTTGTTATTCTGTCTCTCACTGTTCAAATATATCTACCATTAAAATTATAGACTGATCACTTCTTTATCAGTGGGCAAACGTACAAAATCAGTAGGAGATCAAATACTTTTTTCCCTCACTGTATATAGATCAATCAGTAGAGTGTAGCATAGTGTTGGCTAATAAATGCGAGGATAAATAGATGTGTTTTCAGTCTGGTTTGAAATGTGGCTAGCGTTTGAGCACATTTCTTCTGGAAGCTGGTTCCAGCCACAGGTGGCATAATAGATAAAAGCTTTCTCACTTTGTTTTGGGCAAATCCTTGGTATTTCTAACTGACCTGATCCTAATGATCTGAGAGACCTATTCAGTTTATATTCCGTAAACATATCTGTAATGTATTTGTGTCCTAGGCCATGAACTGATTTATAAACTAGTAATAGTACTTTAAAATCAATTCTGAATGTAACTGGAAGCCACTGTAAAGACCTGAGGAGTGGAGTAATATAATCAGATTTTTTGGTTCAGGTGAGAGTCCTGGCAGCAGCATTCTGAATGAGCTACTGAATGAGCTAACTGTCTAAGGGTCTTTTTGGGAAGAATGATGAGCAGTCCATTGCAGTAATCCCCCCTGCTGGTATTGAACGCATGAACAAGTTTCTAAGTCTTGATTGGAAATGAAACACCTACTTCTCGCTATATTTTCCATAACCTCAGTCCATATTTCACAGTCAACATAAACACATGACACTGGTAGTGTAACACCAACACTGAGGCAGCAGTACATGATATTCACTTTTGAAGTCGTAGCGATAGGTAAAGTTAATTATCACTCACTGAGTTACTGCTTTCCAATGAATGTATTTTTGAGAGCTCCATGCCTAAATATTACAAACTCAGCCAGACATTTCCAGCAGCATTAGTGTTAAATAGTGATGAACGCTAACTTACCTGTGGTCATTTAGTTTCCTCGTCTCAAAAACTGCTACCTCCAACTGAGGTGAGTTCAAGCACTCCGCGCTGAGTTGATTTGACCCAAGGAACTGGGCTGAGGCGTCGGGGTGGGGGAGGGGTGCATTGATTCAACTGTTAGTGAACATGACCCAGCCACTAACCAAACGATTGGGTTACACAAACCTACCCAAAAAACTGGCCAAGGCTGAGAAAATAACCCAATTAAATAACCCAAAAGGCTCAACCCAGTGTTTGGGTGGAAAAAAATAACCCAGCATTTTTTTTTTTTAGAGTATGTAATTGAATAAGGGAACTCAAATATTTATTGACACACACACACACACACACACACACACACACACACACACACACACACACACACACATACATACATACATACATACATACGTATGTTTGTATGTATGTCAATAAAATATGTCCATAAATAAATATGTCAATAAATATGTATCATGTCCAGTTAGATCCAAACTGACTTCATTACCTTTTGAGGTTTGGATTAAATCAGAGAATTCAGTAATAAATGTAATGCAGTGGTCACCAACCCTCTTCTTTGAATTCTACCTTCCTGCAGGTTTCATTTCCAACCAAAATCTAAGGGTGTTTTCACATATAGTTTGTTTTAAAAGAACCAAATCCACTTAACTTAAAGTGAACAAGAAAGGGAACCAGCCGAAAGTGAGCTCATTTGTCACAAGTGCTCATGTACTTCTGTCGTATTTTTTTTATTATTTTGTTTTACCCAGCATTGTAGTGCTGTTCTGTTATAGCCTCTTTCCTTCATTTTTTTTTCTTTTTGAGAAAACAAAGAAAAAAAAAACACTTTTATGTTTTTATTTGTTGACCACCGAAACCCACGACCTGACATGATGAAAAGTTTTGTGGTGCTTTCAGCAGTGACGGAACATGGCTGCAGGTATGGCAAACCTCCAGGTTCACATCAAAAAGAATCACAAAGCGGACCGGGACCTCATCGCTTTCACATATCACAAAGAAATCGAACCACAAACGGACCTCCGGAGGTGCTCTGAGTACGGTTCGCTTTTGGGTACTTTTAGGGGGGTCTGGGATCACCTGATTAGTTCACATATACACGCTGAACCGCTCCGAGAGTGTTTGGAGGGATCAAACTAATTCGGTTTGAAAACACACTAATACACCTGTCTTAGTCGATCAAGAACTTCTTAAGGCTATGATTAGATGGTCAGGTGGGCAGGATTTTGTTTGAAGCTAACGTCTTCAGGAAGGCAGCTCTCCAGGAACAGAGCTGGTGAAAACTGCTGTAATAGAAGGTGCCTGAAAAGTCAATAACCAGTGCGAGTTAAACTTCACATCCTTCATTTTATATTTATTATTTAGAACAAATATGCTTGACATGTTCAACCTTGCATTTTTTCAGCTACTGTATCATGTTTTGTGGATTTCGCTCAACATATTTCTATTGGTTCCTGACATGCTTCCAGACACCCTGTATAATAATTTGATGATAATAATAATGCACTTTATGGCTAAATGTTTATGGACACCATCACACTCATACTGTACGTGAGCCTTTCCTAAACTGTTGCCACAGTTGTGTAGGATGCCTCTGTAGCATTGAAGGATGCCTGTAGCATTAAATTGTTCCTTCACCAGAACTAAAATGGGTTCCAGCATGACAATTCTGCTGTGAGCAATGCAAGCTTCATGAAGACATGATTCTACAAGCTTGGAGTGGAATAACTCAAGAGACCTGCACAGAGCCCTGACCTCAACCCCAGTGAACACCTTTGATGTGCAGACTGCATCACAGACTTCCTCACCCATCAGTGCCTGTTCTCAGTAATGCTCTTGTGGCTGAATAAACACAATCCCCACAGCTACATCCAAAATCTAGTGAAAAGCCTTCCCAGAAGAGTGAGTGGAGGTTATTATAAAAGCAAATGGGGAGACATTTTAGAATCTGAGATTCAAAATGCAGTGTGATGAGTAGGCGCTTCTACTATTATGACTAAAGAAATCTGTGTGTGTGTGTGTGTGTGTGTGTGTGTGTGTGTGTGTGTGTGTGTTGGGGGATCACAAACACCCTATGCTTCATGGACCACACTTTGAGAACCTCCTCAAAGCCCCGCCCTTTATACTCCGTGCAGCCAATCAGGAGTGCAGCAGGCTTGCCTCCGAAATAAATTGCACGTTCCGACGGCGCACAGGAGCATCATCCAACACAGATACGAGGTGCACGTCTATGGAGTATACACAGATGATGAGCGTCCCGAATCACATCGACAAAGCAAAACCCGCAACTCCTGCACTGCTGTACGGGTTCCAAACTTTAATCTCATCCGCGTGAGACATCTTTCTGCACGGGTATTGAAAGGAGAAGACGGGAAGTCTACACAGTCAGTTGACACAAGGGCAGCTTTGTTTATTTATCTATCTATCTATTTATTTATTTATTTATTTATATATCAAATGCGCTGTTAAATGATTTTTCCGGATTGCATATTACTGCGTATTGGACTCGTCCGGGAGTGCACGCGCGGACTGCTGACTAATGTCACGCGCCGTATTTTTTTCCGCCGCCACCGTTCACACTTCTCCACAACACCGAGGTGAAGTAAGCCGAAGGTCATCCGAACATGCATTTCATCTGATCCAAGATTTTTGAACTAATTCATTTTTTTTTTTTTTTTTTAGCGCTGAGATTTGGAAAACTGGGAATTGATCGGGAAGCTACTGAACAACCCAGCACTTATAGAAGGTAAAAAACAAAACAAAGCAAAACAAACAAACAGACAAACAAACAAATCTGGCTCTGTGGAACTATAATGGAAATGGCTTGTAGTTGTTGCATTCAACACCCTTATGGAACAATCACATGCGATCATAAGTTTTTTTTTTTTTTTTTTTTTGCACAGGTGAGGAATATATAATTAATATGCAATTAATGTGCAGGTGCATTTCACCATGTTATGCCGTTAAAATTGCACGCGACCTCATGCTACTAAAATGTGAGTTTATCACTTCTGAAAGGTGAACTGACGTGTAAAAAGACGCACACCTGGAAAAATGATCACATGGGAATATAAACACATTGAGTTAAAAAAAAGGTGAGAAAATCTAATCTGTGAAGTGAAACTGAATGACTTGCATGAATAACAAAACTCAGATCTAAAAATAAACAGACCATGTTTAAAAAAAAGAAAGAAAAAAAAAGAATGAATTGTGTAAAAAAATCACGTGAAAATAATGTTTAAAAAAGTTCTGTGAAAAAAAAAATATATTGTAAAAATGAATAAATCATGTTTAAAAAAAATTACACGGAAATAAATGAATTGTGTAAAAATCACGTAAAAAAATATAAACCATCTGTAAGAAATCACGTTAAACAATAGACTGCATAAAAAATAAATAAAAAATATGAGTGTGTAAAAATTATGTGAAAGTAAGCAAAGTATGGAAAAATTACATGTGAAAACAAAGTAGTATACAATTATATGTGAACATAAATTAATGGTATAAAAATAGCAGGTAAATAAATACGATATGAAAAATCACGTGAAAATATATGTTAGTGTAAAATCACGTGTAAATAAATCAACAGTATAAAAAAATCACACGTGAAAACAAGTAAATAAAATCACAGGTGAACATAAATAAATCACCTGTGAAAATAAATGAACCATGTGTAAAATCAAGTGTGAGAATAAATCAAAAGTATAAACATTACGTGAAAATAAATTGTGCTTAAAATCTTGTGAAAATGTATCAGTCATGTAAATCACGTGATCATACATTCTTAATGTGTAAAAATCACATTTTGCTTTACTTAGTGTAAAATAAATGAATGCTAGTGTACAGATGTGAAAATAAGTTAACCATGTTTCAAAATCACGTGAGAATAACTGACTCAAAAGTAAGTCAAACCACATGTGAAAATATATATTTTTAAATCTACATGTGAGTAAAAATGAATCATGGAAAATAAATCACATGAAAATAGACACACATGTACTACATGTGAAACCCAACATGTCTGGTGTCTAAAAAGCACATTGTGTGATTATTCACGTGAAATTCATGTGATTTTTTTTGAAAGGGTAGAAATGCAATAATATATATATATATATATATATATATATATATATATATATATATATATAAATTTGTCATGTGATATCTATGTCAAAGGTCAGTGTCACATGACACCCAATACTAATCTGATTCACTAATTGCAAAAAGTACTTAGATGTGTTCTTTTAGGGATTGGTATGGGACAGTCTAAAATGCTTAACATAAAATAAAAAAAAAAATAAATAAATGTACGAAATGCATTAATGTACGAAAAGAACAACCAACATTAAGTCGCTATATTACTGTATTTTTAGTTTATGGGGCCATTCTTTGGAGAGAAGACAGAAGTTATAATCAGTAAAGTGTAGGGAATTTTTTTTTTCTCCCCTATATTGCTGTTTTAACACATTTAGCCATTTAGGTCTTCATTATAATAAGTGTATAATGTGAGAAAAAAAAAAAAATTTAAATGCTTCATATTCAGGAGTCAAGGGGGGTAAATTTGCTGTTTCTAGGACACCATTTTAAGTCATTATCTTACATCATTAAGCCACTTTAAGTTTCCTTATAGATAATGGCCTTATATTGAGCTAAACATGTTTATCATGAAGATTATTGTGTTATTTATGGAGTAGTCTTTTGTCATTTGGGACAGTAGCAGTGGATAGTGTTTATGACATGGTGAGATCCTGTGGTCATTGTTTTCATACATTAAGCCAGGTGATGCTTTGGTCACGCTAAGCGTTTTCAAATGTCCCTTTTGGCATTATTTTCTTTCATTTGTATGGGATATAATGATCCTAACTATGGCATGAAAAATTTCACATGGTGTTTATGGTGATCACATCTTTCCTCATACTGATCCAGCATTTCTCACCACTATCAGTCTGATAGCAATACTCAGTACTATTAGATCAGAGCATCCCTAGTTATTATGTAGGAAAAGCTATATACAGTTATACAGCCTACCCATGACATGTATTGGAAGGTGTTAATAAATCCTAAATGGTTTTATTTTTGTGAGTTTGTTTTGTGGCATTTTAGCCAGACCTGAGATGTCGTCTAACTCTCAGCTTTTTTTTCTCTCTTAGCACTTTCAGGAGGTGAGGAAAGTCCTGGGAGAATGTGGAGTCGTGGGGTGAAGCATGAGCTGCCGGTGTGTTGCTTTTAGACTGGCGTGTCTCATGTGTCCATGGGAGTGTATTTTACTAAGCCTCCACTGCTGGGTTTTAGCCTCGGCCACAGGCTCGCGGGATGCTGCTGGCCCATTCGGCTGGCTCCTTTCAGACAAAGGGCCTTTTCATCAGTCACAGGAATTTACGGAGTTTGTGGAGCGCTACCAACAGGGCTTCACCACCAGGTACAAAATTTACAGGTGAGTCATGCAGAGCAGCCAGATTCATTTGTACAGATTCTTTTTTACTTATGAAAGACCCACAATGGCATTGTTACAAATGGACAGTTTTAGAAAAATTGCGTGATTTTGGCAAATGGGTGAATGAAAGCACATTGAGATGCAAACGGTGATCACACGGTGATAATTGTAGCGGCAGATGATTACGTGTGGTTTGCGACAGCTGAGGCATTGACAGAAGTTGAGCTGAGTTCGAGCATGGTGGATTAGATGAAGTAACAGCAGCACAAAAGGCAGCTGAAAATGAGTCTGAGTGACACGCATGTTTGGCAGGGCTCGGTGCCCGTGCAGCCCAGCACAGATGGAGATGCCAACACTAGGGTTAGACAGACGTGCTGTCCTCTACAGCACGTCACATTTGTGAATGCGCTTTTTTTTTCCTCAGTGGCATACAATTGGTATTAATCCGGATCTCCCCCTGCTGGTGGGTTGGGATGCTGAAGCAATGAGTGAGTGAGTGAGTGAGTGAGTGGGTGAGAGTGTGTGAGTGTGTGTGTGCTATGAAAATATCTGCATCCACTTTTAGCCCTTATGGAAAATCACATGATGTTTTTTCACATGTGATTATATCAAACAAACAAACAAACGTGAATGTGCGTTTCAACATGTTATATTCTGAAACTACACATGTGATTAAACCTGTGTGACTTCATGCGAATATTAAGTAATTGCATGCGGAATTCATTATTAATTTGAATTTTAAATTTCATTTGAATCACATCTGGGGAAAAAAAAATCAGACATGAAAATAAATGAATCATGTGCTGAAATCATGTCAAAAGAAAGGAATCAAGCAAAAAGCACACGTGACAATAAATGAACCATGTGTAAAGTCACACATTCAAATAAATTAATCATCAAAAATAATAATCACCTCAATATAAATGAATCATGTGAATCATGTTACATAAAAAATAAATAATAATAATAAAAAAATAACTGCATGTGAAAGTCCACAACAGGAAGTGTCTAAAAACCAAGCTGTAATTATTCACATGTGACTTTCACATGACTTTTCTGTTAGAGGATGGTTTACAGATGTGGGTTGAGGATCAGTGCCGAGTCGTGTAACACCCTGCAGCAGAAACACTTGCTCTTGTTTCATATTCATATTTATTCATATTGTTCAGATATGCAACAAGGATTTGAAGGCTGTATAATGAGTTAGCGTCATGGCACAAATCAGTCTTCTCCATATATTCTTTATGTCGCTTGAAAGGATAAGGGCAATTCCATGATTGGCGTACCATTTAGCCTTTCTAACTCTTACAATGATACTTTATTGTTTTTCAATTTTCAACAGTGAATCTGAGGAAATGTGCATTTAACCATTCAGCAGTGTGTTAACCCTTATCCCACAGCAATCCCATTTCTTACAACATGTATGTTTTTTTTTTTTTTTAAATAGTTATATAAAATGTTAACTCGCATCCATGCTAATGGAATTAAGGACATTCTAATGATTTACTTAAAATATATATATACTTTACTTTCAAGCAATAATTTGGGGAACAGTGTTGTATGTTGAGAGTGCACATTCTTCTTCTTATGATCAGCAGGAAATGAGATGATGAGATTCAACTTCATTGTCATTGTGCAGTGTACACATACAGAGGCAATGAAATGCAACTTGAATGTTGGGATGTTGAACATCTCAAAAACTTTATGGAGGTGAATGTGTTCAGGTAACAGGTGTTTGCGAATGTTGTGGAACTTAAATGTACGTAGATTTTCATAACCTATATTGGATGACTTATGGAAAAGCATGTTTCAAGTATGTGTTGATAAAAGGATTCACACACACACACACACACACACACACACACACAAGAATAATATTTTTCTTCCTGAAGGGTTTAATGATTATTATATTTCAGGGTAAGAGTTGTTATAATGGACTTTAGTGCTGTTATATGATATTTCTCTGAAACATGAACATAGGTTGGTTAAAATGTCTAAAATGTCTTTTACGTTTACTTTACATATACATTTGTAAATGTAATACCAATGGGACAGAAATAACGTCCCAATCGTGGAACCACCTTTGAATTGCTGTACCTATATTACACACCTAGAACATGTCTGACATTTGTGAATGTTAGTAGTCCTCTTGAGCATTGCTCTAAAAAACCATGTAGACCTATATGGAGCAGTATAGATTTGTCCGCGGATGTCTCCTGGGCAAGAATAATATTGGGCACATGTTGTACATAAGGAGAAATTTCCTCTATTCCTTAAATCGTATGCTTTCTTTCTTTTTGACACGTTCAAATTAGAAATGTGACAGTTAATCTTTTAGCAGATGTACCCTTGAGAATATAGTTCTTTACTGTGATGAATAAATTAGCGTATATTCCATGTGCTTTATTCCCAGCATGCAAATCTACACTTATTATAGAGATGTTGACATGTAGAAGTGTGTATACAGGCTTATACTGAGCGTGGAAAGAATTAGCAGGACGACGCTTTCTGTGGAGAATTACTGCTGATATTCATTGTATCTTTAAGAAGCGCTGGCTAAGCTGACAAGCGCTGTCAGGTTGCGCGCAGGGAGCTTTGCTATTAGCACCTGACAGCAAACACATTGAGTTTGTGTGTATGTGTGTGTGTATATATACATATACATGCACACACATATATATATATATATATATATATATATATATATATATATATATATATATATGAAACTTATTATGTAATATTAAGTCCCTGTCAAATTACACATCTAATTATGCGTTCCTGCACTAACGACGGCTTTCTCACTAACCGCAATTAATCACAGATGAACTGAAAATCCAGCTCAAAACAATACATTGTGATGATAAGCATGAAGTGTGGATGATGTTTATAAAAATAAACATAAAATGTTTGCCTATAGTATATCAATGTACTTTCAAGCCATCTCTCGCCTTGTTTAAAGCGCTGAAAAGGTCATGCTACAAACAGTCAGCCTTTATACTTTAATTAAAGCACAGAGTTCAGTATGCATTGCTCATCACCTCCACTCTAGCAACTGGCTCATTATGTGAGGAATAAAAACACTGATGTAGGAAAATGGTCAATAACAAGGTGATATGATGCATTCTTTATTGCCAATTATTGTTACCACCCAAAATGTATTATTTCCCAAACAGCATGTCCTGAAGTGTTTTATTCCCCTTATACCACAGAGGGTTGCCAATAATTAAATGTTTTAATTATTAATGAAAGACACATTGTGCTTGTTAGCCATTTATAATTACATTTAATGTTGTGGAACGTCCACAAAACCAGTTAGTTCCTGTTATCACTATCCCTCATCGGCCTTTCTGTTTTTTCTCTCTCTTGAAGTTAATAATAAAAAAAAATATCTGGATGATGCCACAGCCCTCTGTGGCTGGTAGTCTAGACAGCAAAATTAGTCATTCTTTCTGGGTGTGAAGGATGGCATTTTTTCTCCCGCTGTCAATCCCAGTGACACTAGCTAATCATGGGCATCTGTATGCTCGTGTATGCGGAAGAGGACAGATAGTGCTTTCTCCGAGTGTGTTACTCTGCCCTTGTTATGTTAACATGAAATTGGAAAATGCAAAGCACTTCAATCCATTACAAAGGGCTGACACTGGATACTCCTTCCATAAGTGTTAAACTTCTCCTTAGAGAAAGCTTCACCATGCTAACGATTGTACATTTTTCTTTGTTAAATAACAACACATTTTTAAAAATCCATTTGTTATCAGCCATACATTATGTATAGCATCATCATACAAGTGTCTGTGAATGAGTTGTTCCTATAGAAATGTTAACCTATTAGAACAAGTGCTTTGATTTGAACAGTTTGAGCTTCTGTTCTAGAAACTTGATCAACAACTTCTATGTCCCGGTATCTCACAGGTGGACAAATCAGTAACCTGGGCACCACAATAAGCAGATTTCATATCTAGGCTGTTAGTCTTTAATTTGTAGTTGCCAGGAGGAGAAATACAATTAACAACTAGATAAATAGAGCAACAAAAAAAAAAACACCTCTCCTTATTGACTTTCACAAAAAAAAATGTTTATGTCGCTATAGTTCAACTTAACATGCTTTGTAGTGGTGTGACGCTACTAGATGCTGTAACTATAGCAGACAGTAGTCTTTCTGTTTCCCACCACCTGCTGCACTATATACATCAGCCGAGGTGTGATCTTTTTGACGGTAGGATGGGTTTTGGTAGGCAGATTCATCAGCTTGGATGGACGACAGACGATATTTTCATCATCAGAATCAGGAATGAACAGGTACCGTATATGAAACCACTGATGAAATAAAGTTGCTAGCTAGCTAGATCATATCTACTATGTGTAATGCAATAACAGAACACCTCACCTCACAGCTGAAATATTTGCCAACAACTTTCAAAGGGTGCAAGCACAGTGTGCTATTTGTACATATACTTCTTCATTTTTACCCAGTCTGTATTAATGCACATATTTAGCTAACTAGCTTTAGCATGCATTACTACATTACATTACAATACCTACCACTTCGTAGCCTAGTTAATCAGGTTTCTGGGCAACCAGAACATGAGACTGGCAGCACAACAGAGTTTTTACTTGCCTAGTAGACTAGCTAAGGATTTCTCATTTTCCCAGCACAGTATTTATGGTTATGAAGATTATAGTTTTCAGGTTGACATTTCATACACAAACAAATTTGAGATGTTATGTTTGCTTTGCCTTCATACTGGTGTATAATGTTTATTGCAATCAGACCTACTTCAATATATAGCCACGTTGGCTAATTTGTCACTATTCAAGCTTCTACTGTTCCACTGTTTAGATTGAGCTAATGAATACATGTATATCAACAACGTTATTATTTACACTGTATGCATGGCTCTCATAGAAAGCATGCATGGGTTAGCACATTTTAATCATTCCTCAATAATATGGACTCTTCTATATTCTGATCACTCAATCACTGACAGTTTAGAAGGCAATGATTTTGGACAATTCATAGTCATGTTTATCATTATACACAATGAGGTAGTGCTTCAGTGCTATATTAGACACTTAGAATGAAAAAGAAATGTTTATAGACAAGACTACTGTACTTGAAGATAGGATGGCAAGACAAGAGTAAACAAAAGTCAGCGAACACAAAGTAGAAACTTTTAAAGTTTTAACAATTACTAAACATTATTAATTATAGTGGGTCATCTTATGTGGTGAAGGATTCGGGCAAAACACAGACTTGTTCATTCCCAGTGACATTGTTCTTTTTCTCTACGTGCACAACTTAGGCAATACAATGCACATTAATAACTACACATGCTTAAGATCGCATGTTTCACAAACACTAATCTTTTCATATAGGTTTGTCAAATTTTATGGCCAAATGAATTAGTATTTCCTGTGGGAAAAGAGCTTTATGATATACAAATACATATTTCAGAGGAGGAAGTTTGCATCCCCATGATTTTCTTTAATTAAAAAAAAAGGAAAATGTAACCTTTATGGACCTTTTTCTACAGAATTCCAAAATGAAATGATAGAATATGTAGTATTAAGGTGAAAGTGTATTAAAGGTTTTGCACTCAGTTTAATGTTACGAGATTATTATGGAACACATCAAATGACTTGTAGCATTCTGAATTACATTTAAAAATAAATAGATCTTTGCATCCAGGTTAACATATAAAAGAACAAAATATGTATCATGCAGTTGGTTAACAGCCACTTATAAAGTCTGTGGTTTTATTTTTCTGTGGCTCAAATGGAGTTCCAAAGGGCATTCTCTGCTACAAGTGTAAGATTGCATTGGGACACATGGAGCTATTCATTACATCTTTCCAAGCTGATACTCATGCAATGCCAGGGGAGAGGATTAACCATCCAATTTTGTACACATGTCCTACCAGATGACCTTGATCGAATTGCAATGCTCTGTATTGATAAAGAGAAGGGAAGAAGCCCTGTTTCCAGTTCAGGAAGAGTACAGCCAGCCTCGGTCACAGATGGATTTGGCATCACTAGGAATTCCACTGCAAGAGTCTAGTCCCATTTAAAGCTGTCCATTACATTCTTGCTGTCTGACTGATACAGCACCGGACTCTCACCTTTCATCTTGTAGGTGATGAACCTACAAGGTCGTGCTGGTTGAGATGCTTCATCACGTTGCAAGGATGGCCCTGATTAGGTCCTGGTAGAAGTGTATCAGTAGGAGTGGGCAATATGACAGTAATTAAAACATATCATATCATCACAGTATGTAACTCTATATGCTAAAAAACTACTGGTAAAAAAGTGTTTGATAGTATGTTTAATATACATTTAATATACTTTTTTTTATTTATAAAAGAATAAATACAAATATTTAATACTGTAAAGGAGCAAAAATATATAGATCTGTAATCATTTTACCATTTTAATGATTAAGTACAAAATTCTATTATCAAGTCAAATGCTTCCAGGCAGTTTGGCCATCCATCCATCCATTCGTTCATTTTCTGTACTGCTTATCCTACACAAGGTCATGGGTGATCCTGGAGCTTAGCCCAGGGAACTCGGGGCACAGTGTGGGGGACAACCTGAATGGAATGCCAACTCATTGCAGGGCACAATCACACACAGATTCACACACCCATTCACACACTACAGACACTTTTGAAATGATAATCAGCCTAAAACGTATGTCTTTGGTCTGGGGGAGGAATCTCTAGTACCCAGAGAAAAACCCCATAGCATGGGGTTCATGGGCCCCCAAAGAATCCCCAAAGAATGGGCTTCATTTGGAAGTCACTTTGGATAAAAGCATCTGCTAAATGAATAAATGTAAATGTAATGCATGGGGAGAACATGCAAGCTCCACACACACAGGGCATAGGCGGGATTAGAGCCCCCAACCCCAGAGCTGCGAGGCAGACGGGCAAACCACCAAGCCCCAGTCAGTGTGTAATTATTAAAAATTAGGTCAGGACACAACCTTGAGCAATCTGTGATGCCATCCATGACATGAACAAACGTGTTACATATTGGTTAATAATTTAGGAGATAAAAAATGCTATAGACTTTGTGGATTAAATTCCTTATGGGTCCATTCAGGAGCAACAACTTCTTATTACATACATCATGTAATGCAGTATCTTGAATTCTTTCTTTTTTTTTTGGATGAACAGTTTTTGTTTTTTGGACCATGCTGCTTTAGTTATTCCTATTTTTAAGGATTTCATTTTTCAGTTCTATGCACACTAAATTAACAACATTTCAAATCAAGTATATCAACATGAGATTTGTGCCAGTCTAATCCTCTGCACATTGGGGTGTAAAAACTGCTGTTTGCTTTACTGAATACAGAGGGACCACAAAAGGAAATTTATTTACAAGGCCGAAGGGAGAGGGGGTACAGAGGGTAGTGGAGTTATGCCCTAGTTAATTGTCTCATTTTTTATGTTTAAAGACATGTGTTTCTCTGGAGTGTTTCTGTACTTGCGTTCACAACCTGAACAAGGACGAAACACTTACTCTTCCTTTAGCCACTGATGTGAGACTGTTTACCCAGTTCATCCCATGAAGGCCATCATTCTACTCTAAGCGAGTTCAGGCAATTACTGAAGATAAATGAATGAATGGAGTAAATGCATCACACAGCATCCAGTATTCTTTTATGTTAGCAAATAGGGCTTTTTTTTGTCCTGTGATTCATATTTGACCACCTCCTCCTCCCTGTAAGTCCCAAGGGACCCTAGGCCCAATGCATGCGTCTAAGACAAATTGTTTCGGTTCACATATAGCAAAAGAGCACTTTGTTGAGTGATACTATACTGATCTAGCAAATCAAGTCTTCTAAACTGACTCAGGTTTTTCCCCTTTTAATCTCTGTTTAACAGATCTTTTTTTTTTCCCACAGTTTTCCACAATGCTGCCATGAATCACAGATTTACACTGACAGCATGATTGACTAATCATTTTCTGTTTCAAAACACCACCCAGGCATTTCTGGGATGTAAAATGTATTAGCTGTTAAAGGTGCAATGAGTTGAAACGTCCAACAAACCTTTTTGGAATATTAAGAACAATTTATTTTACTTAATGGAAGGGGTAGTGAATACTGCTCTCTGAGCTGTAAAAACATCAGTGTCATGTTTGTTATTCATTATTGTAATTGAAATTCAGATTATCTCAGTGCACTCTTGTATTCCAACACATATAATGATAGCGAAAAGGGATGCACCCTACACAAGGGGTGCCTCACTCTGAAAAGGTTTGAGAACCACTGATTTATAGCATGCATAGCAGTTTCCCACTAACATGGGCCACTGAGCTAAAATAATAATAATAAAACAATCTCATCTGATTTGAATCTTAATTATATATAAATTGTATATATATAATTATGTACCGTATTTCATTCAATAGTATATATTGTTTTTCTCCCCTAGAAAATTATTCACAAAGAGGTAACATGGGGGTTTATATGTATATCTCTATCTATCTATCTATCTATCTATCTATCTATCTATCTATCTATCTATCTATTTTTTTGACAGAAGGAGAAATTTGGAATCCAGACGCTTTAACCCACCATTGTTGAATTCTCAGTTCTGGAGGTGTTGATTAATTTCATGTAACAGCAGCTCTGACAATCGTTCTGGCTCCAAGGTTTCTATTAATGAGCTCATTCTAATATGTTATATTGTTCTATATTAGCAGCTTACACAGGAACCTGCATGCTGGACGATCCACATGACCGGATTTAAAAAAAAAAAAAAAAAAAAAATCTGTAATTGTTCTCTGTGACAAGTCTCCAATGTGAGCACCTTGTAACAGTTAAGCTGTAACGTGTCTGACGCAAGTCTTCAAGACTCTTTTTATATTACCTTTAGTAGAGAGCACAAAAGAAAGGCTGGTAAGGGAATGTCTGTTTATCAGTCACGCCAGGATTTTGAGATCTCAGAAATTAATGCAAAATCAAGCAAACTCCACAAAATTCAGAGGAGCTTACAATTTTTCAAAATGGCTGCAAATTCGGGCCAAGATGCATCATGTGACATCATCACAATGAACATTCAGCCAAAGCCCTCTTCGATTCACGTGCATTGAACATGAATACAGCTAAAAGGTCTCATTTACCAACAAACATCACGGCAAAAGACCGTCCAAAACCATTTCGTGCAATTTTGTTAATTCAAGTAGTTTTCCGCAAAAAAGCACAAAAAACTTTGCAAGTTGCATTACAAATTTTGAAAAAAGCCTCAGCAAAATCAAGCATTTTTGGCCGCAACAATCACAAAATTCTCAGCAAAATCCTGAATCGACTGGTTTATAGCTGCTATATTATAACTTGTTTTGTGGACATTCCTCAACATTGAATGGTGAAAACATACCACATGTTAATTTATGCTACATAAAAAAATGTTAGGATTGGCTTCAGAATGTGCTGTTATAGGAACTGGGTGGTAACAGTAGCTCCGCTTCACTTCACACCACATCACATCACCCCGTCGTTGTTTATTTTCCATGACCTATCATGTTTTAGTCCATTAATGAAGTGCAAAATATCTTGACTTGGATATTTACATTCTTACTAACATTTTCCTATGAGCACGTCCCATAAGTATTCCTTACTTCATTAGGGCTTTTGATGAAATTTACACCTCAGAATTTACATTTAGCCAATAATACAGGAACAGCAATTATTTATAAACAGAAATGATGTTTCAAATTACGATGCATAATAAATGTCATTTCAGCTTTGTATCAATGATCTTTTGATCAATAGTTGTATGATGCAGCTTTTAGGCAAAAGCTGTATATTAATAAATGGGCTTATTTAAGCTATGACACATCTTTCCCCAACAAATGTGGTACAGAAAGTTTAGCTTTTCTCTCAGCTCTGTTTGTATATGTAACACCCTATAAATGCCTTCAGGAAGACAGTGGGTATGTCTCAACCAGCTCCCTAGTTAATTATGTAGTGAATCAGTATATCATGTACACGAGTTTGGGTACTGGTAAGGACCCTGGCTCACTACACATTGGGAAACTGATAACTCAATTTCCGGCGATATGACTGCGCACTTGCATTGTAAAACGTTACCAAAAATTAAAAACATATTAAAATATTAAAGTTTTATATGTCATATAAATGTGTTACCTTAATCATATGCATTCTGTCATAATATGTCAAGCAGGATCATAGGCAAGCTAGTGGATTTTTTTTTAAAGAAATCACTTAAAAGTCATTAGACTCAAACAAACTGTATATAGAATGTCAAATAAAGTTCAGAATCGTTAACAGAGCTACAACAATGATAACAAGCTACTTAGTTGGCTAAGTTAAGAGTTCGTCCCCCATTTTTTTTTTAACTGAGAGGCTTCAGAAAACATGATGCTATTTCCACTAAGTGAACATCCATGCTCCCTGGTTTTTGCAGTACATTGTGGGGTTTTTTAGGGAGCACTGGAAGCATTTTGCAATTGAGACATTCCATAAATTGGCCGACTTCATGATCAGCGCCCTGACTACTGAGCTAGGGAGCTGGTTGAGACACACCCAGTGTTTCCCACAGGTCTGAGGTAAACCAGAGGGGAGGACAGAATGGAGTGATGGGAGGGTTTGATGTGATTTCAGTTGTGGGTGTTGTGGGTGATTGTGGTTTTCCTTTGAAATGTGATATGTTTGATATACTATTCCGCTCTGATCCCACACAAAATGAGACAAAACATATAAAATGGGTCAAAATATACCAGTATGTCTGTCAGCAATCTTAAGTGTGGGAGTTTGGTAGAGTAACTGTACAGTTGATGTGATCTACATTTTATTATTTATAAAATTTACATAGCTTTGATCTTTTGTTAAAAAATCACAAAAATACTTTGCTCATGAATATCAAACAATTGGAAATACAACACAGGTTTATCAAAAAAATATATCTTTGTTAAATATAGGTGTGCAACAATTATTGGAAAGAATATACCTACATTTATCACACCTTCAAATCCATATAATTTGAATCAGGAATCAGGTGTTCAAGATTGGGTGCCAGTGATTAGAACCTGCTTAGAGAGTGCACATGGAACCTGTCTTATTTTTACCTGTCTCATATATAGTGTCTGGTGTTCCCTTTGTTATTGAGGTGTGGTGTCAACATATCAATATCTAAAGACTTCTATAATGCCTTCAGAAAAAAGGTTGTGGATGCCTATGATTCCGGCAAGTAATTTAAAAAGATCTCCAGATTATTTGAAATACATCATTCCATTGTAAGGAATATCATCTACAAAAGGTGCAGATTTCAAATGACTGCCAGTTTGTCCAGAACTGGCCGTCCCAGCAAATTCAGCCCAAGAGCAGACCGTATGATACAAAAAGAAGTCTCCAAGAGCCACAAAATTTCATCACAGGATCTGCTAATAAGTCTTTCAGCTGTTGGTGTCAAATTTCATGCGTCTAGAAAGAGATTTCACAAATTTCACCTGCGTGGGAAGCATGCCAGGAAAAAGCCTTTGCAAGACTACAGTTTGCCAATGAGCATATAGCTTACAGTACATGTAAAAAAAAACCCTCAAACATCTTACAACTGAAAGAATATTGCATGGAACAGTGGTCAAAAATTCCAGAAAGCATGGTCGACATTTATGCGAAATGCCTACAAGAAGTTATTTCTGCTAAAGGGGGCAATACTAGCTTCTGAGACCAAGTGTGTACTTAATTTTTCTACAGAAGAATATCGCCTCTATTGATATTTCTGTTGAATAAATGATTGAAAAAGCTAATTTTCCTTCTGGTTTTGTTCAAGTATATGAACTTCATTAATAGGTACTGTCTCAACGATCATCAAATGTTTACTTGTCGAAATACTGTATGTGAAAAAAGCCAACAATTTCCATGGGGTTTACTTATTTTTTCACATGACTGTATGACCTGTTCAGAATGAGCATCGCATACTGTCGGTACGTGGAAACCCCCAAAAAAAGACCAAGTAAAATGGAGTGTAGAATAAAGCTGCCATACTCTTCTTCTAGCAAATGTTGAGATAAATAAAGAATCTACCCTAACTCAAATAATATATTTCATGTGCGATGAGAAAATACCACAGCTCATAACCGAAAAGTTGCCCAATGACTTGTAGGCCTGTTGCTGATGGCACAAACACATTCTTAGAAGACAAAGTGACTATGACTATGAGTTGTTCCCTATGTGGAAATTGATATACTGGTGAGCTAGCCACCTAGTTAGTTACCATATTTTAGCCTAGACATTTAGGTTTCTGGTCAACCAAAACATGGGACTGGGCAGCAAACTGGAGCTTACATGTAATGTGTGGGCTGATGAGTCACGACACAAGTGCATAAACTCAGTGTGTTGCTTATTAAAGAGCAATTCAATAAATGTGGGGGTCAGTGAATATGAATGTTATAACAGGCAATCTATAATCAGAACAAGAAGGCTGGCATGAGTAAAAACAGGGTTTAATATGGCTTGGAAATGCACAAGTAAGCACAAGAGTCTTTGCAAGAAAACAATAGAACAGGAGGGTTTAAAAACAACAAACTAATCATAGGCTAAACTATGAACAGGTGCACACATTATAGAATAGACCAGTGAAGGAACAGGGCTAGAGACAGGACCAGAAAGCAAAAAAAAAAAAAAAAAATGCAGCATTTACTGTGTGGGGAAATGCATTGTGTGCTAAGGGGATTAATGACACAACATGGCATTTGCTTGATTATACAGTATAAACACAATGAGATGGAACCTTGCGTTTGCCAACACATTCTTCTTGATTAGTATTAGAAAAGAAATGACACGTGACTAATTTATTGTCCAAGCGTGGACTCTTCCCCTGACTGGGTGTTTGACCTGCTGTTCCAACCCAATTATCATTCAGGAGCATTGGAGTGTTAGAGTTCTTCTAGGAGATGAAGCATTGCACATTCTGTATACATACATGCCTACTGCATGAAGGGCCTTTGTGCGAGGATGGCCAAATCTTACATTTTACTGCCCCTAGCTTTCTTCTGGCTTGTCATCACCCCTGAATGCAGAGAGCACTTTTGCACTAACTGTAGTTGGTGTTTAAGTGTACTGAGCATATGGGTCTTTGCAAATTTGTCCCTTGTGTTGTGTGAATGTGTTGACGTGGAAGAGAAGGAGGCGGTGTAAACTGACAGATTTGCAGTGGTATGCATGTTTTGGTTAGGGGTTTGAGCTAAAAATGTATCTTATCTGACTAACACCGCTACACTGTCAAGGTGATATAAAGTGGCACTTTTTGCATGTGTTATTCGAACATCAAAAAATTTTCAGGTCTCAAATGTGTTGCTTATCTTATACACTATTTAATGAGTGTTGACAAAACGAGTGGTTGTCGGCTTGTTGTTGGTGTGTTGTTGCTTGTTGGTTGAAATGTTGCAGAATGTCATATGCTGACCTTGCAAAGAGACAATAACACCCAAAGGCTTTATGTAGCTTTTTAGACTCATGTTACGCTTTAGCTGGTCTGCGATCATGCTGTCGATCAAAACAAGACAAAACAAAAAAAACATTTTGTTGTACAGTAGGGGTATAATGTGTGTGCAGTCCCTATCTAGTATATAAAACTGATAGGTAGCCGTTATGGTTCTACTGTATATGCTTCTCAGGCTTGAGGAGTAACGGAGTACATGTAATGTTATTATGTAATCAGAATACAAAAAACTGGTAACTGTAATTCATTACAGTTACATCAAAAAACAAAGTAATCAGTTTACAGGTACATTTGGAAAAAACAAAAAAAGGGGAATACTATCAGGATTACAATTTTTTTCATTTAAAACCAAATAAATTAATCTTTTGACATAACACAACGTAGATAGCTGCTTGATTATAGTTCTGGTTCTCTCTTGCCAGTCGTGACTCACGTGAGCAACCTCCTGGTGCATGTGAAAATTATTTTTGTGCAAAGTTAATTTGGTAGAAATTAATGCAAATTTTTTCTCTGAAATGATTTTGTTCTGGTGACCATACATCCTCTTTTTCCCAGACATATCCTCTTTTTCTGACCTTAAAGAAGTGTCCAGCCAGGATTTTTTTGAGAAAATGTCTGGGATTCGGCTTTAGTTGCATGAAGATGTGCTTATGGTCTAATACTGCATCATGTGTGCGCATATTTACATTGCTTTAACCCCTCTCTGTAATTCCCGCCTTCTTGCACACCAACTGGTCGATTATAAAATGCTTACAGCAACTATTGGCCAAATTCCTGCCATTAGCCTACTGTCAGTGAATGTGCGAAGGTGAAGCGCTGTTGTGTACGGCATCAAACATTTGCTTGACAATAACAGCAAATGATAGCTGTCCTGAGTCGAAACAACGCCCGTGGCCATATAAGGTAATGTTTAACTTCATGTTATCACATTGCTTCGTATTACATGGTTATTCAAATGATGGCAGAAAGGACACTCGTGGCGTCTAATATTTTATTTTATTCCATATTTCATGGACATTTAAAAGAATGTAGGAAAAATGTTGGCAGATAGAAACCAACTTTTGTGATGTAATGGTACCCGCATTAGGGACAGTGATCTTTATTTTGTTTATTTATTCTATTTAAACAAATCCAAAAATTGAACATGTTTTTAAGCTCTAAAATAAGGTCTAAATAATAATTTAAAAAATTAGTTCATATTTCTCTTGACTTTATTTACGAACGTGACCTTGAAGTAATCCAAAAGTAATCAGATTACATTACTTTCATATTGTGATACTTGGATTACGTTACTGATTACATTTTTATGAAGTAATTTGTAACTGTAACAGAATACATTTTTAAAGTAACCCTCCCAACCCTGATGGTTCTATATATGGAGTTGGGCATATCTTGTGACTTATCTGGCAACAAAAGGTGACAAACCTTGCACCAATTTACTTGATTTTAATAATTTCCCACAGAATCTAGAGTCTAAAGTGACTAAAGTCTAAATGTCTAAAGTCGTCTTTCAGGGCTGTTTCAAGCCCAATGGGCTACTTGCAGAAACAGTTCCACATGATAACCAAGATGGCACTTCTGCCTCCCGTTCATCCATTATAATGGGAATGGCACTATTTTACATCCGGTGTCAAAATAAATGTCAACAACATTCTTTGTATATGTAAGAACATTTGCATAGCTCATTTTCGTAAACTGAAGAAAGGTGTCTGACTGTATACTTCATCATCATACACAAACTGCTATGAAAGTAAGAAAATACCTATTAATAGAAATGAACACCCAAGCTAATATTAGTTAACATTATGACTCTATTGTAAGAAAAAATACGGAAATACATCATATCCCTGAGTGCAAGTAGCCCAGTGAATATTACAAATATAAAAAGCTAAAAGCATAATACAACCATGAAATCATTAATATAATTAATCTTGAAGTGAAAAAAATTCTCACTAGTTATAGAAATGGTGTCATAAACTGAAATTTGATTTAGTAAACTGAATTTAGTACTTGATTTAGTAAATTAGTAAACTAAATGTGATTTAGTAAATTGAAATTAAAATTTGCTGTTGCTATTCTTGTGCAAAAATCAAATAATCACTATAGGCTGAGAATAAAAGACTCGCTTTTCATTTCTACTGAATTTGAAGCTGTTACGAATCCTCTCAGTATATGCTGCGTTTCAAAACCCGTGCTCTTATTGTGACGTGTTCTTTGTTTTGATTTCTGGTCTCTCTGCCCATGTTCTATCATCGCTTTGCTTCCCAATTGTATTCATCTGTTTTCAATTCTTGATTAGTTGGTCTGTTTATAGAATATTTTCCTTCTGTTCATTTATCATGTTGTGAAGTCTTATCATGCTTTTGTAATGTTTTGTTTTTGTGTACTGGTTTCCTAATTCTCTCTCACTTGACTCCTAATTTATTAAATCTGGATTATTCTTATTTATTTCGCCTGATTGTTCACTTGCATGATGGTTATGGTTATGCACTTAATAAACAGCACACTGAATTTATGCACGTGATCTCATTTGATTACATGTTACAGAATCTCACCTAATTTTATGAAGTCATGTGGTGCACATATGTATACCCACGTTCACATTTTGCCTGCACATGAGCATTTAAGGAATGTGTACTAGGCAAATTAATTAGGTTGAATGGATGTTAGACAATCTTTACAGAATCAGGAATATGAAGAGATTTGGAAGCCATGTCTATGTTTACATGCACGTCAATATTCCGATATTAATAAGAATTTGGCAATATTTTAATTAGTACTGAGTCATGTAAACACCACAATCGGGTTATTATGACCCTGATTTCCCACCCCTGGAATATGCCTGTTTTAATCGGAGATGTGTTGCATGTAAACACCTTATTCAGAAGATCCACTGAAAGGATATGCGCATGCTCAGTCCGCAAGGAATTGTGGGTGCTAACAGATGCTTAGCTGTAGGCTAGGTATTTAGGAATGGCATCTCAGGCATACTTACAACAACCATGTATACGCGAATATTCCGATGGCTGTACGCATATGAACATCATATTCAGAATATGGCTGCAACTCAGAATATAGACCTTAAACAGAATCTGATGTGCATGTAAACCTGGCCATTGACTAAACCGTGCAAACTAGTACAGTGCAGCACAAAAGACGGTTACATAATTCTAAAGCATTTGCCACTAACACTTTTATTGAGTGAAAATGAAAATGCTAGTCAGATTCAAATAACGTCTACTGTGCGAAGAGACCAAATGTTACCCAAAAACATTCTAGCTACATAAAGGCATTTAAAGTCCTTACTTGTTTTCCAGTCTGTATTAATACTCATAATTGGCTTGTCACATTTTTTAGATAAATTACATTTGCTAATGCCTTTTAATCTAGTTAACTGGACTTCGTGGCAACCAAAACATGGGACTGAGCAGGACATAGCAGCCTTGACATCCCAGGTGGGCTAGCTAATGAATTTATGTTTTGTCCTCTCCTGTCAATAATGAAAGAGCTGTAGCATTTTGAGCATTCTGATAATGCTTTATTATTGCAATTTATAAGCATTTGTCGTTTTCCAATAGCACCCTGTTATTATACTCTTGACAGTTAAGGGTTTTGAATATTTATTCTTCTTGTTTACAGATGACATCCTCATTGTTATCTGCAAATTTATGCCTAATGCAAAATTATTATTCTCCCAATGTGGCTAGTTATCAGAGTACAAGGTGAACAGGGAGAAATGTATCATGGCCCTGAATAATAGCCTCACATTGACCTTGTCTTCTGACATTCTTATCATCACCTACATGAGACAGAAGTTAGACACAGGACTGTTTATTAATGCATTAGCTGTTTGACTTAGCTAATTTTTCTCTTTTTATGATTTTAGATAACATTCTGTGATAATGATTGCACTACTGAAAGGTTAGATATTGTCTTTGACATTGCATTAGTGTGCAAATTACGAGAATTGCACCCAATTTAAAGCCTTTGCACTGTATGTCATGATTAGAACAAACAAACCTTTTGCTTTTTTTTATTACATATGTGAGCTGAATATAAAATAACTAAGCAAGCTGAAATCCTATGCGGTACAAAAATATATATACCACAGTTCTGTGCATTCAAATTAAATCTGATGTACAGTTCAAATTTAATTAGTGCTGAATTTCTATAACAGCAGCTCTGACAGTAGTGCCAGCTTCAAGGCAAATTATAGGTTTCTATTAATGCACTCGTTGTAATACATGATCATTTCCATAGTAACAACTCATTCATAGGGATCTGTATGGTGGATATGCCACATAATTTAAGATAAAAACAGTGAACAGTAGTCTAAAAAATATATAGATTTAAAAGCCTGTGGAATGCTTTCTATAAGAAAACATTTAACATTCATACAAGACTCCAGTCACTGTCAGAGCTTTATGTTAAAGCTGTTCCCTTTCAAAAGGAACTCAACGTTACGTAAGCTTAATGTTGTGGGAACGCCTCCACACATGACCGGTATCTGAAGTCTGCCTAAACACACGCCTATTTACTGGCTTGCTGTGGTCAGGTGATGTGGCATTTTGTGCGCTGCATGACCATAAAACAGCACCTGTAAACCACATCATCAGCTTCTTTGTCTTCAGCAAAGCCGAATATCTGTTGTCTGTGTGAACAAACATTGTTAAAACTCTTCACTTACTCTCTTTTTTCTGCTTTTCTTGAACACCACCCTGCCGTTGATTATTTTCCTCTAACAGCACCCCCTAACCCCCTACCCCCTACCCACCGCACCCCACCCCCACACCCACCGCCAAGTGTTTTTTTCCTTACATAATTACAATATGTCTTGTGTATTTACTGATTTCCAAGCATTTGGTCTTTTTGTTGCTTTGTTTGTGAAGGGCTTTATCCTTGCATTTATCCATGCAACCATTTTCTCTCATTAGCTCACTTTGTGTCAGGAGTAGCACTAAGTGTTCACAGTTAAATTAGTTGCACTTACATCCACTACATGGACCTTTATTTTGCGATAATGTGATAATGGGTGAATTTGGCCTACATAGATTAATGTTTATTTACCTCAGACATCTGTGCTCACAACATATGCAAAAGTAAATTTTGAGTAAATATATTTCTCTATTAATGTCACATTACGTACAGACTCCTTCTCGTTTCCTGACAGCTGTTAACTGTGCTAGATGTAGTGTTATATCCAGTATGTTTGCTGTCTCTTCCTACAACCTTCCTTGGAAAAAGCTGATACATATTTTATTAGGTACATCAAACATTTCCTTTCTTCTAGGGTATAATATTTTGCTTCTATATGTCGAACTGAAAACAGGAGGACAAATAATGAATTAATTTGCAGAGGTGACAAAATCTGCAGTTTAGCCTTAAATTTTTGACCCCTTGCTACAGCCACAAAGGAGACACCTGAAAACGAAAGAGAATAAACTTCATAAAGTGGACAAGGCAATTCCACTATCAGTTGCATTTGCTACTGGTAGCGATTACTATCACTGTATGCAGCACGGTATACAGTAAAGGTTAACTTTGACTGTGAATTCATAAACCTTGGTTTGGTGAACTAGACAACAAGAAAAGTGTCAAATGTTTAAAATGTATGCTATTAGCAGTGAAGCGTCTCGTTCAACAACATACACTAGGGTTTTTGTAGTAAAATTATGGGGTTTTTTGTTTTGTTTTTCTTCTGTCTGCTAGGATTTTCTCATTATCAATGATAGCACCCCCGGTGTATTTGCTAGCCCACCGGACAAGTAAGCTATGTTTTGGTTGCATTAAAATAGCCATTAAGTGTCTGCTATTGCAATTTAGCCCAAAAGCCTGGTGAGATAATCATATAGAATGTGTCCTTATTCAATGTCTATAATTCAGCAGGTAGGAAAAACTAGTGTGTTATAGTTACAGCATCAAATTAAATTATATGAATTGACTGGAATGTGTTATCTTTAAGCGTATATGTGCAGGCCTTGGAAAATGGAGGTCTGGTGTTGCTGTAGCTAAATTCTGACAAAGAAGCAAAAATTATGAAATCTCAGTTTTACATGTACTTCATCATTTTGCCAAGATTCACTTTCTGAATAATGTACTGTTAAAGATATATAAAAATTTGGTAGCTACTTTGTAACTGTGATTTCCTCACATGATGAATGTCACACATTGATCAAGTTGCTGGATAGCTACATGCCAAAGCAAAATGCATATACGCCTAATTGATTCAGTCTGTAATCAGATATTGAATGTTAAAATGTCCGTGGTGCTCCTGCACCAGAGTCTGAATGGAATCTTTACATGTATTCTTCTCCCATTGTTTTCAATTTCGGGAGCAACCAAATGTTTAAATGTTCTAACTTTACTTGTTGATAAGACACCTGGGAAATGGAAACATATTTCACTTTAGGAAAGGATGTCGTTTTTAGAACTGTTTTCAAAATGTTCTTGCTTTTCTTTTGATATCTGCTGGCTGAGGAAAAAAGCTGGAGTGTACTATATCAAAAAAGCACTATATCAACGGCTGATAGATTTGAACTGATTGCTGATAGTATCAGATTCTTTTTACCTCAATGGATATTTGGATATCTGCACCTTTAAACCCCTCCCCTACCACTAGCAATGATAAAAATGTCAAACAGCAACACTGGCGGACTATTTTACATTTCATACCATATCAAAAGCCTTTCTGCCACCTGAAAATGGGCTCATTTGCAAGCTTGTAAAAAATCACCAGTCAGTTCACATGAAGAGTTGCGAAGTTTAAGGGTAGGGTTATTAGCCTTAGCGTTAATTAAAGTCCAAGTGAAGTGCCTTGAAACGCGAAGCATTATTCGATTGTTAATGTAATTTCCACTGAAACAGGAAGCCAGGGCAGAACATATCTAGTGGCCCCGAAATAGCCAATAGCGTTTAGCTCATCTCACGGTCCAGGAAAATTACAACTTTTGAGGGCAGGACACTTCAGATTCTAGAGAGCATTTGATTGGACAGAAATTCTGATGAGAAGCTGAAGTGCAGAGTGATGTCATCAGAATTCAAGATGTCAAGCGAATTCTGTCATCGTTCTGGATTTCTACCACTCATATTTTTCCACATGATTCCGTATTGAGTTTTCTTTTTACTGTTAAATTAAAGATGTGGTGACTTTCGGACATAACATTTGTTCTGTTGTATCAAAGTCATTCAGATACCAGTTGGTAAACAAGTGCTTAAAAATGTCACATTTTTACAAGTAGCTTATTTTTCAGAGCTCCTTTACATTCTCAGAATGCAATGGAGGCGGTCTCAGAGGCTTCCGGTGAGTGACAGTTTTACTGTGGCCTCCGAGTTTTCAGCGGAGTGTGTTCTCTCTGTTGACTTCATGCAGTCACAGCTCTTAGTGGGGAGGCATAGCAGGTAGTTCTTTAGTAATCCTTCTCCCACTGTGCACCTGTACCTCCAGCACAGTATTGGATTAGCCTCCGGCTCCATCCACAACTGTCCATCAGCTCTGTGAGCTCTGACACAACATCGATCATCTTTCTCCCTCCTCTCCCTCTCTCCTTGCTGTCTCTTTGCATTTACCACACAAATAATGATCACTTCTCATTATGCAGATGTTCCCCAGATTCCTTCTGCTGAGTGACAATGCTTCCTTTTTCCTTTTCCTGTTCTGTCTCCACCCTACATTTCGACCCATCTTATCATTTCTGCACCTGTCTTATTTGGGATAGCATCAGACTCTGTCGTTTTATAAATAGCTTTGATTTTCTCGCCGCATGCCACAAAGTCTAGCTAATGTTTATCAGCAGTAACAAAAAAGTCAGACAAAATAACCCCAGATTGCACTATTATGTAAAACCGTAGGGGGTGGGACAATGGGGGTTGCAGCAGTTGGAGGTTGGAGCAATGCCTAGAAATAGAGTTCAAACATAATGGCACTTTTTGTTGGAAAAAAAAATATACACAAGAGAGATTCAAATAGCAGCTACTGGGGTCATGCAGTCATCACATTTTCTCCCCAGCAGGTCTTATCCGAATGAGTCTCACCCTCACACACAAGCTGTTTGACTATTTATTTTGCCACTCATTTTGTGATTTTTTTTTCTGCAGAGTGAGATCAATTTTCGAAGAGACCCTAGCCTCTTCAAAATCTCTGAAGCTACACAGAAGTCAATCAGTCTAGTTTAAATGTCTTTCACTGCTTTATCATGACACCCTCTATGGTGGGATTGAGACTTCTTTTCTAACTCTGTGTGTGTGCGCTGTAAAAAATGTGACTAATGGTATATATATATATATATATATATATATATATATATATATATATATATATATATATAATTCTAATCTATTTATATAATTTAATTTAAGTAAAAAATAAAATAAAATAAGTGCATGGTAATAAAAGCAACAGTTAAAATGTGTTGGCTTTATTAATAGATGATGAGATAAATAGCTCAAAAATATTGAGTAAATCCAAATTAATTTCACAAGGAAAACTGAGTTATATTTACTATCTGTATCTATCTATTATATAAGTATCCAAATTAATTTAGATATACTAAATGTCTGGGGGAAACTAATTCACTAATTTTCTGAGTAAAAATGATTTGGATTCACTAAATAAAATAAATTATATCAACTCATATTTGAGCACATTGTTGCTTAATTCAACACATTTACAGAGCTATTCTTGTTTATCTGTACCATAATTAATTGTTTAAATGAAAGTTTTAATGGGTATCACATGACTTTAAATATATTCAATAATATTTAATGTCATTTTGTTGTCATCATTTTTCTATTTCTAATCCACCCAATATAACCTTCTTGGTGACAAAGTTTACTTAAGTTGGGTCAACAGATCCCCATGCATAAACATAACAGAAGGTAAACATTTATTTGTGCAACTTTGTCTCAACATGTTTACCCAACATTTGTGCAAAATGCCAAAATATAACAATAAAATAACAGTACAACAATAAAATGCATTTGGTCTTGTAAGAAAACAGACAGAAGTACATCCATTTGCCTTGGTTCTTCACTTGCTCAAAAGGGAATCACTTGAACAATGACATTATTTATTTGTGCAAATTCAAATTCCTCAATTAAAACATGTAAAATCATCCCTGCATCCCTGGTGTGCACAGTGGAATCACAAGGTACAAAAACAGATGGCTGTGCCAATGTTAAGTCAAAAACATTGTGCAGCATGCACCACCTGCAGCACTGAAACTCAAGCATTTAACAAATCCTTGAAGGTAACCATGTAACAGTTGACAGTGCCGCAACAATTCCCTTTCATTCTGCAAAGGTCAATTTTCTGAATCTAGTAGCATGTTGTTCAGGCTGTTCAGCTTTGGGGACAGCTTTGAACAATCCATCTCAAGGGTGAGTTTCTGGAAGACTTTGAACGTATACCTGAGCTCCTTGGGATAGGCAAGATTCACTACATATGTCAACCCAAGGAGTAAGGAGCAAGCCCTTGGAAATTTACCAAGAGCAGTCAGAACTTTCATGCCCTCTACCATGATACCGAGGTCATCGGGACCCTCTGACATTTTAGTCTTGATGTTGTAGATTATCATCCTTTGTACAGCAAGGTCCTGCGACACACTGTCTTCTTCAGCATCCTGAAATAGCAAGAACATTGTGTATTTCAGACTGTAGAGCCAAAGGAGAAGGTCCTAATTAAACATTTAATTAAATTGCTTCCAACCCTTTGGACAAGAAAATCTGGGGCTGACATAGCTGTTGCACGTAATGCACCCCATTTACGTCAGAGATTTAGAAAGAGATCATGTACTTGTAAAAGCATATTTTCATGGCAGGTAAGTTAAAAATGATGCAATCAGCTCACTCACAAATCAAAATCAAAACGATTCAATGATACCAGAGATGATAATTCAAACTATCATCTCTGGTGTCATTGAATCGTTTTGATTTGTCACAGTTGTAAATATCTGTAAATGCTTTTTTTTATTTATTTATTTTTTTATGAAATCAATCCATTGCTATATAAATTAGTTTCTTCTACATCTTCTACATCTTATTCTACATTCACTAACACAGGCTAGTCACCTGTCAAGCAATCCTAAACCCACAGCAACTGGATCGACTCTGCTCCTTTGCTTATTTTAGAAGTTGATTCAGTCTCTGCAAAAGTGCATCTCAGCTACTTTGTGAATAGCTCTTAGGAAGAAACTCTTAGCTAGGAACTTTTATGGCCAAATTTTAAAGACATATTAAATATAGCTGTTAGTGGTGCTTACTTGGCAGAACGAGAATAAATAAACTACTAATACCTTTTGAATTCTGCCAGTTGGTGAAATCAGACTAAGATGGCAAGCATTTAGTAGCACCACCTATTTCTGCAGTAGTACTTAAAAATTCCTTAATGAAAAACAAAAAAATGTACACACTTATACAAAAGGACAATGATTACTTACAAGACTCGACAATCTACAAAACTAGCTTGCCAAGAATTATTGAGAGAAACATAGTATACAGAGAGACGAGAGATCATCTTCATATTTTAACATGTACTTTAACTTACATCATACTCTTTTAACAGTTGAACTGTAGTTTCCCAAAGATACACCATCAAACACAGAATAACAGCATTGCTGGTCATGTTGATGCTAGGATTGCTTGGAGCCTGAAATGACAACAATAAGCATTATTCAAGTTCATGGTGTAAAAATTATCCACTGACCTTTAAAGCTGCAATTTGTAACACTAGGTGGCTAAACACATCCCAATCAAGTACCCTTGATGTGCTGTCTCAGGGACCAGTCTAATGAAACACTTTGTCATTACTGAGGTTTCTAGGGAACCACCTGTGACTTAAGGAAGTCATTGGTCCCAGTAACGAAATAGTGCATAGCACATAAACTTCCATAAAACCACAACATTTTACACCTTGTATGGATTAAAGAAACAAGATATAACTTGTTAACCAGTGAGATTTAGATGTGCTGGTAGGCATATTTAGCTAACTTTGGACAGAGCCAGACTAGCTGTTTCCCCGTTTCCAGTTTTTCTGTTACTCTATGGTGCTGGTTGAAGCTTCACATTTATAAAACAGACCATGGTATCAATCTGAAAATCTAAATCTTAGCGAGAAAGCCAGTAAACATATTACCCAAAATGCTGACCTATTCCTTTTAGCAACAAATATACAGAGCTGATTATCTAATAAAGTGGCCACTGAGTGTATACAAACTATTTTAAAAGGGTATGCAGTTATTTCACACTTTTTGTAGAGAAAATGTAGGCTAACATTACTTCCTGTGGATTTAAGTAATAAGCAAATGATATTCCAGTAGTTTGACCAAAAAACCTCAAAAATAAAACATTAGCAAACATAATACTCATTGAAGGATACCTTGAGTAGGATGGCCTGCAATCTCAACCGCATGGTTCCACCATTGGACTGGAAGAGGTTCAGAGGCCTAGGAGTGTATTCATCCAGTTTGGACATGAACTTTGATTCATGGTGCACCACTGTGATTCTGGGAAACTCATGCTGGATCTGAAAAGATAAATAATGAAACCAATGTACAAATTGTTCTTACAACACTTTTAAAAGTGAGAATCAACCTAATTCAGATTCTGGAATTTGATCTTGAAAATATGATTTAGAAATAAGAATATTTTCAACACTATCAACACACTGGAAATGCGCCTTAAAATAGCTTCTTCTCTTAAAAGCCGAACCGAGTGGACCACCTGCTGCAAGTGCTGTACTAATGGGATGGAAGCACAACTGTTCTGCCAAGTCAGTTATGATTGCCTGGTCAACAATGCATTTATTAAACTTCAATGTTGAATCAAGTATGTTTCTAACAACAGCAACAGATGCTGAAGATGAAATGAACTGAAGCTCTTCAACCAGGGCATCAATGCACTATAAATGAGGCATTATAGATGCTCTCTCACTTCAGCAATTCTTTGAAGAACTAAGTCTGATGCACTTTCCTGATCACAATCCAAACTAGTGCCCTCACTATCACTGGTCTCTGGTAAATCAGAATGGTCAGCAGTCTAATTATGGTGACTCTCATACACGTCTTGCTTAAAATCACTCAAAGAATAGGGTTTGTGTTTTCTGCTTGTGTGTTTCAGGAATGTATTGTACATATTCATCAGAAAGTTGCATTATTCAAATACACAAAAGACTGGTGTATTTTGTGGCTTTTCAGATGATTTCCAATATGCCGAATGTAGTCCTTCTCTGTAGAACAACAAGCATCGCAAACTAAACACTTAAAAGAAGAGATGATTCCTGACTGTAGACTTTCTTCAGCTGCATGGCATCTGGACAAATGTGTGCGAAGGGCATTCTGTGATTTAAATGTGCAATCACAACAGTCATATAGACAGGACTGGGATTGCCCATGACCAAATGTTGCGTGTTGTAGTCAGTAACGCTTTAGTAGATTCCCCTTTGATAGTATCTTACACTGCTATCCCATTGGCCAAAACCTAAGGTAATAATAAAAAAAAGGCAGCAATCTATGTACCAGATCTAAGGCCACTACATTCAGGTCTCTTATCACATGAGGACAATACGAGAACATCTGTTCATGGGTACCAAGAAGTGGCCAAAGAGGTCTATGATCTTCAAGTACAGAACTGTATTTAAATAACCCAGTGGCTTCTGAAAGACAGTGTCAATCTAGTCAGACACACAGTTGATTTACTTCCATAAAATATGTTTTCATAAAAACTGTGGCATGCATCAATAATTATTAAAGTGTATTAAATATTTGTAGATACTTTACATCAAGGGTATGCTAATAGCAGGAACACTGAAACGTGTCAAATAAGAATGATGCTAAGAGTAATGAGGCTAAGAACAAAATTGTTCCTACATTTGTGTATTCTTGCTAGCTAGCTTGTTACAATGGGGTAGGGGTGGAAGCTCGGGCTGAGGCCAGGAAAATTGGTAAAAGTAGATTAGAAAGGGCATTAGGCTAGATGCGGTATAACATTATACTTGGGGAAAATCACATGAAATTGTGACATTTAGCTGACCACTTTTTCAGTCCTTGCCATGCTTTTAGTCGAATCAAAAACAAGATAGACCAACTTCGAATAATTAGCCTACATAGCTTCATTTTGACTTACAGCGCAGTAAAGTTGGCATGTTTGATTTGATAACTTTCAGTAGCTCACAATGATCGACTGCTACAGCAACTTGGTTATAAATAGTTCGTTAATTAAACAGGTCTTACCTTTGGAAAAACGGCAGTTCATGAAATGTGTGGCAGATGATGATTGCTGTCCATGTGGCGCAAAATGCTTTGGGCGGAAGTGTAAGGTGATTAAAACCAACGATCTCCCAATGAGTAAACTTGATACATTTTCTGCATCCTTGACTTTCCTGATAAAATACAATTAAATTCTACTCAGTGATTCACAGCTAATTTTATTCAAACAAAACTGAGTAAAATGCAATTAATAATTATTGACAATTTGTTGAATTCCACTCAATGCGATTGAAAGCTGCACAAAGTCTTTTTTATTATGTATAGGTTATTCTCATTTATTTACTAAATATTAATTAACCCCAGTCTCTGTTTTAACAGTGTGTGTGTGTGCATGTGTGTGTGTGTTTGATATTTCAGAGAGTTCGGACGCTGGAAGGTGAACAGCTTGGCTCTGGAAAGAGAAGACAATGGCATTGCTTTGCCCCTCGACCCAGAGTTCATGCAGATCATCAGGCAGCTGGGCCGCCGTCCCACCCTCAGTGCCATCACCGAGAACATCATCAAGAAATATGGAACACACTTCCTGCTGTCAGCTACTTTGGGAGGTATAGGAATAGAACTAAAATATTATCCTTATATAACAAATAGAGCGGATATAAAAAGTCTACACATGCCTGTTAAAATGGCAGGTTGTTGTGATGTAAATAAATAAATGAACATAAATCATGTCAGAACCTTTTTCACCTTTATTGTGAAATTGCAACATATAAATATCAAGTGACAAACACCCAGAACTGTTTTTGGAAAGAAAGAAAAAAAAAAGACGAAAAAAAAACCCTTCCAATACTTCCAATACTCAGCTTGCACAAGTGTACACACCTTTTTATAATTGGTAATGTGGCAATGTTCTGAATCAACCAATCACATTCAAACTCATGTTAAATACATAAATTAGTATACACCTGCCATAGTTAAAGCGACTGATTAGACCCAAATAAAGCACAGCTATTCCAATAGGATTTTCCTAACATCATCTTCGCAACATCCAACTGGAAAAGCCGTGGGCCGCACAACGAGCTCACAAAGCAGGTACGGGATCTCACTGTTGAAAAATATTAATCAGGATAGGGTTACAAAGCATTTCCAAGGCATTGGATATACCATGGGATACTGTAAAGACAGTAATCAGCAAGTGGAGAAAATATGGCACAACAGTGGCACTGCTAAGAACAGGACGTGAAAAGACCAGGAGAAAACTATTCGACTATTCAGAAATTTCTGGGAAGTACTGGTTGCTCCCTACATGTGACAACAATCTCTTGAATTCTTCACATCTCTGGTCTATTGGGGTAGGGTATAAGACTTAAGCCTTTTTTAAACAAAAAATAAATAAGTAAATAAATAATACATCCAATCTCCTAAAACCATGTTGAATAGTGTATAATGATCTGATGAGACCAAAGTTGAACTTTTTGGCCATAATACCAAAAGATGTGCTTGGCACAAAATAACAGAGCACATCACCAAAAGATCACCATACCCACAGTGAAGCATGCTGGTGGCAGCATCATACTTTGGGGCTGTTTATTTATTTATTTATTTTTATTTTTTTTTCAGCTGGAACTTTGGCTTTAATCAGGGTGGAGGGAATAATGAATAGCTCCAAATACCAGTCAATTTTGACACAAAACCTTAAGGATTCTGCTAAAACAATTTCAACTTTCAACATGACAATAACCACCAATTTTGTAAAGGAATGGCTTTACCAAAACAAGTTCAAGCTTTTTAAAGTAGTCCAGACCCAAATCCAATCAAAGTTTTTCCAAGGAAGAATCAAGATGTGCCAAACTGATTGACTCTTACCCAAAAAGAATGAATGCTGTAATAAAATTCAAAAGGTGCTTCAACTAAGTATTAGTTTAGGGGTGTGCACACTTACGCAGCCAGGTTATTATACTTTTTCCACTTGAAATGATTCTTATTGTTTTCCACTTTAATTAATAGGCTAACTTGTCACAGGTAAAGGTAGACTAGGTTCTGACATGATTTATCTTGGTTTCATCATTTTACATTACAAAAACCTGGCATTTTAACAGGGTTGTGTAGACTTTTTATACCCACTGTACTACACTGTACAGTGTGTATGAAGCCAGTAAAGAATATTCATCTTGACAGCCTAGTGTCAAATCGTTCTGTTGACTGAACATGATTTCATAAAAAAATCACACTAATTACAGCTGTTTAGCCATAGATGATTTTTTTGACCCATTGCTACAGTGCTACAGGAGATGCCTAAAAAATATGCGTTTCTCATCTTTCTCAGCTTAATCAGCAGTCAGAGCAAACATGAATAATACTGGCTAAAAAGGCATTTCACTGAAGGGGAAAGGACATGGAAATGAAATATGTGCATGTAGTTCTGATAAGGGATAGTGAACTTTGACCTGAGAATTCACTATCCTCTGTCTTCTAAGACAATAGAAACCAAGTGGGTGGAGTTGTGATCTGTTGAGCCAGAAAAGAAGTGGAGGAGCTGCTTATTATTAAGTAGTGATCACACCTAACTTTTGCCTTGCTTTTTATTTTTTTTTAACGTTGCCTTTCTTACTGGAAAAAAGTTGTGTCATCTAGCAACGTGCACCAGAGTTTTGTGGAAAATTCTCTTTAGTTTAGTTCTGTTTTGTTTATTTATTTATTTTTCCTCCGTCTGCTAGGATTTTCTTGTTAGTAATGTTGCCACCTGTGCAATTTCAACAGTTGAGGTAATTTTACTCTATTGGTTTGGTTAGATGTGAATTACATTGTATGTTATGATTATGGCTCATCCTTGTTTGATGTTTCCTGCAAGTTGTGTGGCAAATTTTGAAGAAAAAAAAAAAAAGCCTCAGCAAAATCAAGCAGTTTTGGCCTCAACTATCACAAAAAAAAACTCCTTTTAACAATGGGCATTCTCACAAAGCAGCTTTATGTATATCTGGATACAATTTTACTTTTATAAATGTATCCCTAATGAGCATGCCAGAGCTGATGGTGGCAAGAAAAAACTCCCTGAGACGGCATGAGGATGTAACTTTGAGAAAAACCTAAAATTAACCAATCCTCATCTAGGTGACACTGGATAGTGTGATTACAAATAATTGCTTTTATATAACTGTGTATTATAAAGTAAAAAAGTGCTAATTGTGTTAACAGGAACGTGAAAATGAACGTTGTTTTAAGGTTAAGTCTGACATATCACATATCAAACTAAAGTTATTAACTGTTCAGTGATAAAGACTTGAATGCAAACTGTTCTTAGAAATTGCTGATGTCTTTAGGCTATCCAAGAAAAAACATTCACAGCCATCTTAATGGTGTCTGTCTGGTATCATCCACGGTAATCTCATGGTGATCTTTAGGCTGTCCATATGGCATCAGCCTCAGAAGCAGCGAGTGAAAACTCCAAGCAGAAGTAGGGCATCAGGATGGATCAGGCAGGTCCGGAGAGCAAAAGCCAGGATCACTGGTAACTTGGGAGTTGCATGTGTAGAGAGAGAGAGAGAGAGAGAGAGAGAGAGAGAGAGAGAGAGAGAATCGAGGGTTATAATCAATTATTAAAAGCTGGACAGGTTTACACAAAGTAACAAACCAATAACAGGATATGGCCAGAGACAGGAGTGAAACAGAAACGATGGGAACAGTGAAGCAAAATTTGGAAACCGTGGTCTTGATTTGCAAGAACAAGACCATGTTGATTAGATTTTATGATAAATTATTTAAAATAAGCTACTTGAAAATTACTTAAAACGGTGTGTACAAAATGTAAAATAAATTAATAAAATTACCCTTCACCCATCATTTTATATTTGGGTTGAATCAGGCTTAACTAAATCTGATTTAAAATGCATTAATGGGTTTCTTCAAAGCTTTGAGATTTTTATTTATTTATGTATTTATATTTACTTACTAGAAATTACCATGTTTCTCCAATTAGCATTGCATTACCATTTCTGTAGATGACACAAAAAGTAACCATTCTTTGACACCAACTCATTGCTCTGTACACTGAAAATAATTGATTATATAAAGGAAAAGCCCAGAAGACAAGATAAGGTTGTGCTCTCTGTGATTATGATGCTAATTACTATTAATTGTGGGTAATGTCTTGTAAATGGTGACCCCAGTATATTCTTTTAAGCCTGTGTACAGTCATTTAAACCTGTGAAGAAACATAAAGCCCATATTTTTCAATTGAAATATGGAAAGACATAATCCATGATGTGAGGAATGGGTCAGGAAAAATATTGTTTTGACACCACATTTGTGCAGAGAGGTGCAATTTTGGTGATAAGTGTATAGGAAAACATCAAGTTTTTTGAATGCCACACCCTGTGTTGTGCCACTCCACCCATGTCAGCATGGACACATCCATCTATGAGCAGTTCAGCAGAACACACCAGTATTATATCAGCAAAAAAAAAAAAAAAACCAAAAAACATATTCTATATCTGCCAGGGAAATGGAGCAAATTATGTTTTTATTCTTTACTATAATAAATCACCGCTGCCCTATCCCTTTCCCCCTTCCTTTGCCCTCCTCACTCATCTCTGTCCTGTTGCAGGTGAAGAGGCTTTAACTATTTTTGTAGACAAGAGGAGACTGAGCCGCGCTGCCGACCCGACTGACTCCAATAGCACAGCTGTGACTCTGGAGGCACTCCACCAGCTGGCTGCCTCCTACTTTATAGACAGAGAGAGCACACTGCGCAAACTACACCACCTCCAGATCGCCTCGACTGCCATCAAGGTAACCCTGCGGCCTAGATGCACACAGACCTAGGGACTTGACCCCAGTCTTCAGTGGCTATATTTAGAATTGAGTTACACTTAAGCTAGGCCATCTCTATTGTTTGGAGGATGCAGTTGCCTCTTTTGGAGGACAAATGGAGGATAGGAGGCTTTTTAAAAAATCATTTTAATCAGGTTTATGGTTGATGAATGTAATAAATAATAGCAGGTTGAGGCATGCATATTTATTTATATACACTGTCATGAAAAGTATATGCACCAATATTCATTCAAACACACAGGGATGCTCCATAGTGTTATTTAAGCCTAAGCACAGGCTTCAAAATGCTTGATGCATATGGTGAGAATAACAGCACCTATAGCAGCTAACAAGCAGGATATTGGACCCTCCTTCATGCAATGTAGAATATTTTGAGGTGCTATAATCTTATGATTTATGCACGTGGACTGCCATCTTCATTTCAGATCACAGAGATCACATTTAGAGAATGACCTGAACAGTGCTTGCATTTGTTTGAGTCACCATCTTGTTGAGAGACGTCTACTATCTATTGCCAGACTTTAACCTCCCGGCAGAGGCAACCAGGTTTTGGGATAATGTATCCTAGAATGACTGAATAAAAATCATAATGCCACCAGCTAGAAAACAGCCCAGAAGAATCAATGATTAACATTCATATTTTATCAGCTGCTTTCTGTTGTTTTGAGCTTGCATTTATCACCAAAAGTCCAGATGGTGTGTACGACTAAAAAGTTCTCCTTTGGTCACATTTAACCAAAACACACAGTTCCAACTGGTTTGCCAAGAAGGGCTTCCTTGTTGTAACATTCAAAACAGCTTGTTGTTATAAAGGAGACATTTAAAAATTCATTTTGAAATCTACCAACTATGCAAATCATGGAATCATGTAGAAGTGGTCAATCAAAGGGTAAAGAAAATCTGCTTGCCAAACATTCTTTCTTAGTGTCACATAATAAGGGGTAGGATGGATGCAATTCAATTCATTCTCAAAGCAGCTTTACAGACATATCAACATGGTATACAGATATTAAAGGTGCGAATTTATCCCAACTGAGCAAGCCACTGAGTGGCGACGGTGGCAAGGAAAAACTCCCTAAGATGTTTTAAGAGGAAGAAACCTTGAGAGGAACCCGACTCAGAAGGGAACCCATCCTCATCTGGGTAACAACAGATATTGTGAAAAAGTTCATTATGGATTTATATGAAGTCTGTATGGCGTTAAGAGCAGCCGTAGTCCCAGCAGTCTGGAATTAAAGAAGATTTGAGCTCCATCCAGAGGCAGAAAGGATCTGGATCTCTAGTATCTCCATAAATTCGTGTGGGGCTCGGCGAAAGGAGAGAGGGAGAAAAAAGATAATTATGACTGCGAAGTAGTAGAACAGAATCTAGTCAGGGTAGGCTTGAGTAAACAAATATGTTTTAAGCTTAGACTTAAACACTGAGACTGCAATTGCAGTAAAGAATTTTATTATCAGAGATATAGGCAGACAAATCGTGAAATACTAGCATAGTGAAAACAGACAAAGGTTCAGGCGCTAAGGCAAGCAATCTAGAGCAGGTCAGGCAGAAATCAATGTCAAAGGCAAAGCAGAATCAAAACAAGAATAGACAAAAACAATAGAACAGCTTGGTAATATACAGAGACTATGGGAACTGAATGTATATTTCATTCATTTCTCTTTTATGTGTGGTGTGATTGTGCGTGTAATTGGGAACAGGTGTCTCTGATTAGTCCTCAGGAGAAGGTGACGTATCTGTGTGTAGTTTTGGGAGTTGTAGTCGTTGGCCATGTTTGTAGTGTGTGATGCATTCTGGGAAATGGAGTCACGAGTTTGCCATGACAGGACACCTTGGGTAAAGAACATGGAAAATCAAAAGTGAAAAACTGCAAATGGGAATTACGGTTTGAAATTGTCATCGTGTGATAACCTAGTCTAAAAATATTGTTGTTTTCCTGGTATCACAGTATTTACAATGCTCTTCTTTTGTTTTAGAAAGATATTTATGAGAATGACCATCCGTAAAACCTCTTACATTATTATCTATTACATTATTATTTATCATGTTGATGTTAAAAGCTGAAAGAGACTAAAAATAAGCTAACTAGCAGTGTGCAGTGCTCCTCAGCTAAATATAGATATATAGTTGTTTGGTTTATTTCTGGTTAGCAATGTCATATTCTTCTGTGTGTTCGATAGCCGTTTTGTATGATAAATAGCATTGTAGCAATGTAACATGTTTACAATGGTAAGTAATTATTAAGTTGCTGTTCCGGTACATTCAAACATGCAGCGTTTTTATATATGCAAGTTGCCAGTTGCTGTACCATGAAGTTGACAGTAGGTGTTCCTACTACTCGTTTCCACAGTAATGTTTATCAGTCTGTGGCGCAACTAGCATTTGACTTTTGACAACAAATCAGTTTTCTTGCCACTTAAATTAAACATTTTGGAGGAAGAGAGTTTGTATATAAAATATACATTTAGACCACTAGCTTTACAAACATCATCTCTCTTTGTGCTGCGTTCTTAATTTCTAAATGGGATTGTTTTTTATTTTATTTTATTTTTATTATTATTACTTTTGGGTCTTGTAGGTAAAATGGGTATTAAAAAAGAACAAAAAAGATTTGAAAGATTTGACTCAAATACTTCCACAGTGATGTACTTATATTTATTTATTTGTTTATTTATTTAATATTTATTTATTGAATTAATCAAAAATATTCCTCTTTAGCTTCAAATACATGCGGCAGCTGGTGTGTTTATCAGTCCAGTTGTGACTGGAACATGTTTTTCTCACTGATTTGTTGCCTTTTCATGCCATAGTAGCATGATTGGTAGGAGATCCAGGAACTGTGGAGTGGCAGGCAGTTTTCCATAGTAAACACTGCCTGGGTGTGAATAAATGCGTTGTGCTGGTTGTATTAAGACTGGCTTAATTGCAAAATATAGTCTAAATAGCGTTGCACAAGGCTGTTAAACAGATGTACTGACATTCTTCTCACATTCTATAGATAATTTGTTACAGTAATAGGAAGCAGGATGCAGAGTCACTTTCTGACTACACTGTTTAGGCTGAAGTACTTTTGCAGTGTGCTGATTGAGATGAATAGACAGAATCCTTTTTAGCTACTTTTGCTTCTTTGACCTCTTCAGGTGATTGATGGAAATTATTCTAAGCATCAGCAATCTTAATTAAACAAATGAATGAAGATGGATGTGAATGCAAAGGTAAAAGAAATGGTGACTCTGTCCTGGTTAAAGACCATGATGCAACATCAGGGATGGCTTGTGCATAGGAGAGGAGAGGCTGCCTTTGCAAATAAGTGGCCATATATCAAATAAATAAATGGGAAATCGCAGGTACAATTATGCATCAGCATGAGGAATTATCTTTCAATTTCAATATTTCTCTGAGCGCCTTGCCCATTTGTCACACGTTTCAATATAACGAAGGTGTTATTCTCTAATGAGCAAGAGACAGATGAGGAGTATTTTCTGCACCATTGGTAATAAATGGATTTTTAACCTCGACGGAGTGCTGAGATACTGAATCAGGAAATACCAAGAAAGTGCCAGTTGACATCAATCGTGGCTATTAATTTTGATTTAGGAGACAGCAGAGTACATTGTGGTTTGGAACTTGTTTTAAAAAGAGTAGTCAGAGGCATTCTATTATCCAAATGTCATCCCTAATCATTTCTTTAGGTAACAAAGACTCATAAACAGTTTATTGGGTACTAGGTCAATATATCTGAAGAACTGGCAACAGCTGTATGTACATATACCACAGCTTTGTTGAATTCTCTGTTGATAACATTTCTATAACACCAACTCTGACATTCATTCCAGCTGAAAGGCAAATCAATGTTTTATATTAATATGGACTCTCCACATACACCCCCTAGCAAAAATTATGGAATCACCACACTTAGAGGATACTCACTTGGCTTTTTTTTTTTACTTTGTAGCAAATAAACAAATCACAGACATGACACAAAACAATTTTTGTTTAATAGCTGAACATTCTGGCTTCATGAAACATACCTCAAACAAATTAAATTATATTGTTTTAATTAATGGCATATTTTTAAATTAATGGCATATTATTGAATCACTCAATGTTGAGGAATAAATTATGGAATCATGAACAAAAAAAAATCACAATTAGTACATTGTTGCTCCTCCTTGGGCTTTTATGACTGCCTGAATTCTTTGAGGCATGGACTTCACTAATTAATAACGATATTCATCCATCCATCCATCTTCTATACCGCTTAATCCTTTTCAGGGTCACGGGTTAATAATGATATTCTCCATCAAACTGGTTCCAACTGGTTCCAGAGGTTGACAGATCAATTGTATTGAGATCCGGACTGTTTGCTGGCCATGTCATTGAGTTGGAATGCCTTTCCTGAAGTAAAACTTTAGCACTCTTTACTCTGTTGCAAGATGCATTATCATCCTGAAAAATGACTTCATCATCACCAAACCTATTTTCTATCGACGGAATGAGAAAAGTATCCAAAATTCCAATGTACACATGTGCTTTGAGTGTTGAGGTCTCCCCTGGTTCTTTACCTGACATGCAACCACATATTATAAATGACTGGGGAAATTTGATAGTTTTCTTCAGGTAGTCATCTTTATATTTCATCTTTATGTTTCATTGGAACGGCACCAGACAAAAGTTCCAGAATCATCTCCTTGGTCAGTGCAAATTCATGACTCATCAGTGAATATCACTTTCATCCAATCATCCACCCTCAAGTCATGTGAATGTGGTCTCTCTCTATCTATCTCTCTCTCTGTCACTCTCTTTAAAATATTCATTGTACTTTACTCACCTTTCATTTTCTTCATTCTTCTTCTGTGCTGGACAAAAGGATGATTAACATCCTGGGCGGGACTGCACGGGATTTCATCACAGTTGGTGATGAATTAAATTGAACGTTGTGCAATTTAAATTAGGAATGTTTACTGTATTTCTGGAATATTCTATTTATTTTTTTATGACTGCAGCCAACCATGGTTAAGTACTGTATATGGTGAATATTTCAGATAAAACTGACTGTATAACAATAATAATAGGTCAGTGTTTTACAAAAACTTTTGAATAATAAAGGCTATCTTACTAAAACTAAGAGTTAAAATGCTTGAAATTAACTTGCTCAAATGTAATATCTGCTCTTCAGTATTAATTCGTGCACACTATTACCATTCCTATAGTGGTGTTTAGGCTGTGGTAAATTAGACTGCAGGTGCTAAATTATAAATTTGCATATATGACACACTGCATTTTGCACCCTTAGGTAGAAACCTACATACCCCACACTGCATATTGCATAAAGCAAACATGCAAAACAGACAAGATGTGTTATTTTTTCTCATTTGAAAGAAACAATCCACTGTAGACACTGATATCAAATATGATATACTAATCTAGTAATTAATAAACTGGTTGCTGGTGTATATGCATGTCAATGTGGATACATGCTAGGGATTTATTAAATAAATTAATAAATAAATAAATAAATAAATAAATAAACAGGACAGATGCCTGCTTTTGTTAGCTCTTTTAGTTCTATTTGGGTCATCAGTCAAACCTCTCTTGTTAAAACTGGGAGGAGTGAAAGATATTTGAACGACCCCAATTCTATGATTCCTTTCTCTTTTTTCCCTTGGATTCGGCCCAACTAAGAACTCTCTGAATTCATCACAGAGATGGAAAGAATGCTAAGAAATCAAAAGAAATGTTCTGCGTAATACTAGCAGATGGGGTCCCTTGTATAGAGCACATTATTATTTCATTTAAAAGGCTAAGCTGAAGCTGAACATATTAACCACTACTTCCCGCTCGCTGAGGATTCCTGCTGATTTCAATAAGGTTCCGGATTCTATGGAGCAGAATATAATCTCATTCTGATACACACTTGCTTCCAGCGACAAGCTTCTTCATAGCACACACACACACGCACCCACACACACACACACATACACAAGGTGGCAAACATGATAGAATAGACCTTCTAGCAGCTGCTGAGGTACTCAAAGACTGTTGCAAATAATAATGCATAAATATATTGGTATATGTGAAGCTAATATGGATATGACTATTGACTAGGGATCAGTGGTTGAATATGTGCTTTGAGCCAGAAAATAAATGAACCATTTGAAATCATTGTGTCTTTATTACTGCTACAGCACCACCGCTTCCTTCATATAAAATGTTGAGCTGTCTTAATAATAACACTATTATTTTTTTTGCAGCTGTTCTGTATATTTCCGTGCTGCTTTTGTAGGATTATACTGGGGAAAAAAAAAAAAAAACTCTGATTTTGCTTAATATGCTGCTTTGTGATGTACAGTTGAGGGTAAATATTTTATTTAATTTGTTGGTTCAGTTCAAACTAGAGATTGTGGATTTTACAGATGACTTAAAAGTTGGGCAGTACCTGCCAATAACCGATTAATCGACCGATAGTTTTTAAAATTGATATTGAATGAAAACATAACACTCAAAGTAAAATATTGCTGAACTTTATTGCAAAAATAAACAGTACTGACTCTGCCATGAAAATGTACTGTGCTTTTTAAAATGAAGTAAATATATAAATATTAATATGTATTAACTCTTAATATATATTAAAGCAGATAAAAGATATACATCCAACCCGAACCAGAAAGTAACACTCCAAATAACAAATAAAAATAGTGAAATCCAAAATGAGTCAAAAAACACTTCAAATTACACAACAAAATTTGTCAGTGATTTCACCTCTAGAGGCCATTCTCGTACTGTATAATGACAGTGGACCCTCTTTAGCCTATCGGTATGGATTTTTGCCAATAAATTTGTTGATCCAGCAATCAGTTATCAGTGCCAATTAATCGACAAAACTGATCAATCGTCAAACTTTTCATTGTTATTGTCTCTCTTGTTTTTGACCTTTTGCGGAGCAATTTTTCTTGTGTTTGCTTTGAGGATAAATGGTAGAGACCATGGGGAATTCATCCTCAACTGAATATATTCCAGTGACTGGTAGATGTACATGTTGTGGTATGCAGTATGTATGCTCATTCACAAGAGCTCACACACACATTCTCTTTTTATTTATTTATTGGAATTTTGCCCAAAGGCTTGCACACAGGGCAGAAAATGCTTACTGCCCTTTTCCACATACATGAGCTAACAGACACCCCAGATTAGTTAGTGTTGCACTGATTGACAGGGTAGACATTAATGCCATCTTTCCCACCCAGAGAGCACAGCAAATGTTCTTCACTTCGTCACCCAGCCATGGCTGGCTAACAATTTTCTGGTGCACCATTTAGGAGGCCCATACACCCATTCTTAAATCTGGCATCCCTGTCCAGTAATTATTAATAAAATATAAATTATAACCAATTGAAAGAACCTATACAATGTGCTGTACGTATGTTTGACTAGTCTTTAATACAGTGGATTTAAAAAGTCTACACACACATATGTTAAAATGGCAGGTTTTTGTGATGTAAAATAATAACACCAAGATAAATCACGTCAGAACCTTTTTCTATGTTTATTGTGAAATTATAACCTATTCATTTAAGTGAAAAACAATAAGAATCATGTTAGGGGAAAAAAAATGAAAAAAAAAATTACAATAACCTATTTGCATACAGTAAGTGTGGACACCCCTAAACTAATACTTAGTTGAAGCACCTTTAGATTTTATCACAGCATTCAATCCTTTTGGGTAAGAGTCAATCAGTTTGGCACATCTTGACTTGGCAATATTTTGCCATTCTTTCTTGCAAAAGTATTCTAAGTGAAATTGTTGATCTGGTGGTTCGCTTTGGGTCATTGTCATACTGAAACATCTTAAGTGTTTTCGCAAAAGCCTTAAGGTTTTGCACTAAAATTGACTGGTATTTGGAGCTATTCAATATTCCTTCACCCTGATTAAAGCCACAGTTCCAGCTGAAGAAAAACAGCCCCAAAGTATGATGCTGCCACCACTATGTTTCACTGTGGGGATGGGGATCTTTTGATGATGTGCTGTGTGTTTTTTGTGCAAAAATATCTTTTGTTTTTATGGCCAAAAAGTTCAACTTTGGTCTCATCAGACCATAACAAATTATTCCACACGGTATTGGGAAATTCTATGTATTTTTTAAAATATATTTTTGGTTGAAAAAGGCTTCCGTCTTGCCACCCTACCCCAGAGATACAAAATTCGGGAGATTGTTGTCACATGTAAGCCACAAATACTAGTCAGAAATTGCTGATATTCTTGTAATGTTGCTGTAGGCCTCTTGGCAGCCTCCCTGACCAGTTTTCTCCTGATCTTCTAATAATTTTAGAGGGACTGCCATATTTTCTCCATTTGTCGATTATTGTCTTTACAGTGTTCCATGGCATATCCAGTGCCTTGGAATTATTATTTTTTGTAACACTTTCCTGATTGAATTTTCTTTCATGTCAGAAAAAGGTTCTGGCATGATTTATCTTGGTTTCATTTTTTACATCACAAAACCTGCCATTTTAACAGTTGTGTATAGACTTTATATATGTATATATGTATACACCAGTTGATGGGTAAGGCACTGACTGGTATTACTTGTTTATAGCCTTTTGGGTACTACCCTGCTCACAAGAAGTTTAGTTTGAGCTTCAGAGATCCAAATCTCAGAATTGAGATGCTTTTTCTCTGACTGATTATTTCTAGCTCTGAGAAATTAGGCATGGCCTTCAACTTTCGACTTAGTAGTCACATCATGAATGCATAGCATAAATAAAGTGTGTATGTATGTTTGCTCCAGATATTAAAAGGGTACCAGTCATCTTTCATGGTGTAGGACCACATCCATAACCAAATTGCACATTTAGTCTGAGTTTGTTCATTATATATTGTATTATAAGCCAAGCATCTAAAAATGCAAAGTTTCAATAGCTCTCTGCTAAGCTATAGAAAGCTTTGCTTAGCAGTTCCTACCAGTGAAATGCACAAAGACCTTATTCAGACTTTATCCCAGCCAGGGCAAGAATGCTTCAAAATGCCTTTTAATATGCTTTCCATATTAATGCACTCTAGCAGACTGTAAAAGATTTATCTTATTAGCATATATTAAGGCATACCCAGGAACTATTTCTTCTAACAAATGCTTTTTGTGAAAATTTCTGAATAGCATAATTACTCAGGGCACATGCACAGAATTAAGCATATTTGTTCTCATCCTAATTTATAGGTTAAGACAATTTAGCAGCACGGCATTGTTCATTAGCCATTTGTGAAAAAACTCAACACCATTTAAAACTGATAATTAGTTTTCCTATATAGAATGCTACACAGGATAAATCTCCAGTGTTGAATGAATGCCTGCAGCGTTAATTATTGTCTAGCTGGTCTTAATTCATTCTGGGTGTTAATTCAACACTAGGGATGTTGATACATAACAATATTAAATACTTTGTTTGAATTTTGATGTTCATGCACCCCACCCCGACATGCACCCACTCTCACAGAAATAACCTTCATTATTGGATATAACACCACCTTTACTTATTAAATTTTCAGTTTCTGTTAATTTGCCTTCAATAAATGAAGTATGTATCAATGTAGTCATGAGAAGTGTATGTTTCTAGCACATCCCCCTTAGATTAAGAGATTTTTGTTTTTAATGAAGCCTTTTCTTTGTTTTTAAACCTTTAACCGCTAACATATTTTTCATACGTTTAAAGCAACTAAATGCAACGTACTTTAGAAAACCTGCTCTGTTTCATTTAGCATGCTATTTAAGACAGGATCCTTTATTTAGTACATGTAGAATGTGATTTTTTAATTTTGTTACAGTGGTGGAAATGACATCCAACCGTTATCTTAAGTTATTGTATTTAATATTGAGTTCTTCTAATTATCAGCCGGTTTTATTAGTCACTTGAACAGCGTTAAATTCAAATCTCAATAACTCAAAAACAAGCAGGGATATAAAATAATGTGAACTTGAAACTATTGGGTTTTGGTGAAAACTAAATTAATAAAAAAAAAAAAAAAGCTTCATTAAACAGATAATAAATATGACAGTAAAATGAGGTCAGTGGAATTTGTTTTATGATTTAAGGGGTGTGTGACTGCAGGAAGTTTGAGACCCCAATTTAGCTATTTTTACCAGAATAAAAATAAGTGGAGTTTTAAAATTATCATTTTATTGTTGCAGTTATATAGTGTTTTACTATCGACAAAGCTTTAGTTATGCTGTTAGTATTATCTCTGTACTAATGTTATTGTCCAGAGGTGTGAATTGTTTGCCCAGCAGGGGGCTCACACCTGTCCCCTTTCCCATGGGACCCCCTGCTCACCAGCAGCTAAACACAGAGTCATGATACTCTACACACAGAAACCCAACAGTGTCCTGACTAATCCTATAACAGACTTGCAGCAATAAAATGATATATTTGTTTATACTGACTGAAAATGTCTGATCTCAATTTCACACCAGTGTACTGCTAGATACCTTTTTCAAAACTATAATTCAGTTTTTTGCTACCTACCTCAGTATAGCTCCGATTTTTTGTTTGTTTAATTTTCCATGCAGAATTGAGTTACTTTTGCACTGGTAAGGCAGGTTGTGTGTTCATTCACAAAGAGAGTGTTATTAACAGTCAGCTCTAGAATTATTGGCACCCTTGGTTAATCTTGGCATTAATTATCTTTATACGATGGTGTGTCCAAATACTCAGTTCTGATTGGACGGAAGGTGTACATTAAAACCGTGTATACCACAGGTTGTTCCAGTCAGTTTAATCAGTGTTTTATATTAATGCTGTATCTATAAACAATTATAACCATAGTAACACAGTTAAAGTGACAGCTTCATTATTAGTAGACAGACGGTGTAATTCACACACACACAGTCTCTCTCTCCCTCTCTCGTTCGCTTGCTCTTCATTTAGAATGGGTGGAATTCTAGCTCTAACGACCCATATATAAAATAACTAATGAAATTTAGCCATTATTTTTATCTTTTCAGTTAGATTTTGCATTGACAACATCAATGACAGATTTAACTTGTCAGTGCTGGCAAGTGACCATGGTATAAGCGGCATAAGCCACGGCTAGGTGTGCATTACATGATTTTAATGAACTCTTCGGCGGCAACCACTCTTTGGTTCTTTGACTCCACGTCGTGCATTGAAATCACGTAACACACACCTAGCTGTGGATTATCCCTTACTAATCTCACACTGAGGAGGAATTGAAGCTTTAATTGAGGTAAATGTAATCTGAGAAAATAAAAAATATACATATATTTTTCAAACAAAACCACATTGTAATTATCAGAAACCCCTGTAAACCCCCCCACCCCCACCCCAGTGTACATCTAAATCTACATACAGATTTCTTTAAAGCTATTTTGTTTAAATTAGTTAGGAGTGCTATACAAATGATGCATTGGCAGAGATATATGAGTGCATCTATGAAGCTGTAGGTTAACACATGAAGTGATATTTTTAGTTCTTGGAACTTTTTTTTCTCCCAGAACATATATTTTAATGATCGCTGATTGTATGCGAAGGGGCTTTAACCAAGGTGTTTAAACTAAGCAGAGTGATTTACCTAAGCAAACCTGACTGGTATAATTTCTCTCTCTTCTTCCTCACATTATGGCCAGCTTCTAAATGTTTGAGCTCCATTCCACTTTGCCCTTGTTGCAGATTCACTCATTGCTATGCATAGAAACCACATCTTTATATTTACATTTAGCCAATTTTCAATTTAAGTCAGACATCTGTCTCTGTTAAAAATTAATCTACTGATCCCTGTAGAAGCTCCTTGGATTTTAATTAATTGCATGGGCACATCAATAAAAGGAATTTAAATGCCAGTGCTCCGCTCGCTGAACGTTTTCCTCCCGATTCCCTGCTTTCCCACTTATGAAAGTTAGTTCAACTCATTGAACGTAAATTAAATAAAACACCACAATGAAGATTTTCTGCTTATGTAACTTATTAGCAAGATCCCGGATACTTTTCTGTTTTCTCAGTCATTCTTCTGTGGTTTGCCTTGAAACACTTTTTCACACCACAATTACATGAAATACATTTTGCTGGCTCTTTTGTCCATATTCTACATATACTTATGACTCATAAGTTAATGTCAAAACATGTCCATTTCTGAATTACTAACATAGCATTCACATTGCATTGCTGAAGAAAGCGTGGTTACTTTTATTTGCCCTCGGGTAAAATATTAAAAGAGCTTTCTATGGTATGAAGAATCATTTTTAAGTGTCAGGGAAGGAGATGGATTTGCCTTCAGGCAGCCTTTTTGTCTTCCCATATGTCAGAGCCTTGACATGGAGGAGCTTTAAATCAAGCTTTTGTCAAGAGTGATTGGGCTGTGATCACTCCCTCACAATGCTGTGCTGAAATGGCTCTGATCTGGTTTTATTAGCAGGGCAACTCGATATTGAGGTCTCTTGAAAAACACATTTCTTTTCTTTTTTCATTATTTGAAATTCCCTTCATCAGCATGAACTAAAATGGCTGTACAGAGCAAATAACACATTCAGACTTGAGAAATATTTTGAGCTTAATATGGTATATGAAGGAATGATGTAGCAGTCGAGTCCTCAGGAAACACTGGTTTCATAATTAGCAGCATCCCAACAAATATATGCATACTTGACAAAGACTTCCCTGAAGAGAACAGCACTGGGCCTTTTCCTATAATGTCCGACAATGTTTAAGCCATTTGTAGAAGATGATTGATAAAAGATTATTTATTTGGGTGGATATTTGGGGTCATCATCTTGCCCCATATATCCATCCATCTTTTACCACTTACTCCTTCTTCAGGGTCACAGGGGAACCTGAGCATCAGGCACAAGGTGGGGTACACCCTGGACACGGTGCCAGTCCATCACAGGGCACAATCACATACACACTCACACACCCATTCATACACTACGGACACTTTAGACACACCAATCAGCCTACCATGCATGTCTTTGGACTGGGGGAGGAAACCGGAGTACCTGGAGGAAACCCCCGCCGCACGGGGAGAACTCCACACACACACAGGGTCACAGCAGGAATCAAACCCCAGACCCTGGTGGTGTGAGGCGAACGTGCTAACCACAGCCCTATATATGGTGATGTAAAATATATGGTGTAAAATAATTCTTGATGCCATGCATTTTCACAAGACCACTAGCTGCAAAACAACCCCAAAGCAACAATGATCCACAACCATACTTGGTAGGTATGTTTTTATGTTTAAGTATCTTCTAGGGGTGTCAGTTATTTTGCCATATGTTTGTTATTTATCGTTAGAGTAAGGAGTTGTTTGGAACATATGTAACGTCAGGCTGGTTTCAATCAAAGTGGCTTCATGCACAAAATGTTTTATGTGATTTGAGATTTTTGCCAACATAATCAATCGGTAATATAAACAATATAGACACATCAATTTCTGTTTAACTTTAGCTGATCATTTTTTGTTGATACATTAAACTATAGTGGAAAGATTTTTTGACTGGAAAAGCATGCTGTATTGCATTGTACACACTTAATTTCCCTTCTTTCTGGTGAATGACTACGCCTACTTTGTTGTAGCTAAATAGCAAAATGGAAAATGTTACTGCAAGAAAAATGAGGAGGACCAGATACAGGAAGACTGTGTCCTGGCATAAATGTTACTCCTGTGCTTGGAGGAGGAGTGCCAGTACTGTACATTATCAACTTCCCCCTCAACACCACCAAAGAATCATGCCTGATTTTGGAACCTCAGTTCAAAAAAACACAGGTCACCATGCCTCCCTCATTGTTGTGCAAATAAAAGCTGCTCTGCTCAGCATTTCCTCTGCACTACCTCCAAGCCTGTGTATCTCATACATGCATTGAGCTCATGCCTTGGATTTACTGATTTCCCATCACAGTTATTCATCACACATGGATGAGAACAATTAATTCTCCAGGGTCCTGGGTATTATTGATTGTACGTGTACTATCAGAGCAGAGTCATATTTACAGTATACTCTTGATTCCTGAAACCTTCCATGGAGCTGCAGCTTACTCTCACTGGTTATTAAGACAATGCTATCCATTACACATGTGGCTTATTATACTTTAACACTGCTGAATTTTTGATTCTGATTGTTAGAGGGTGTTGATTAATTTTCCATTAGACCTGCTCCACGTAAACATATTTTTAAAATATAAAATATTTTTTAACATGTTGGTACTGTGACATTGTCACAATTTGTAAACTAGTCTCCAGCTTTGAAACAGGCAGAGGTAAAGCTATTCCTTTATGTTTTCTGATACGGGAGAGTCTTCAGGTTAGGGGTGGCACCACTACTGTAAAATTGGTAGGGCAATTTTATTTTTGTCTGAGAGAAGATGTACATCTGTCATTTGTCTATGAAAAAAAACCTAACATACTAACTATATATATTGCTATCGAGCCAGGGTCTGATTATAATACAATAACAGGGCACAACACACCTTTTAATGAATGTCAGCATAGTTTGTTTCGACCTCACACCCGTCAGGCAGCTAATAACAGCAACAAATTTGTTAACGAAGTCAGAGAAGAGTAATTCTAAAATATGTTTTAAAAATCTAAGACATGTTCATGTTCTGCGATATTCTGTTTGTCATTGTCTGTTTCGCTAAAGATTTTTCCAGCAAGCCTTACTTACTTTATTTGAAGGCTGTAATTTGAGGAATTTCCCTGTAATTCATAATACAGAATATGTGCATATCCACTTAAAATATTGAAACGTTAGCGATACTTAGTCAAGAACATGTTTATTAAGCAGTAGTGAGCACCAAAGCGCGGTTAACCCTTTATCGCTCATAGGAGATCCTCTTTAGGAGAAGTGCCCCCCCACCCCACAACTGAACTGATTGGTTTTTCAACCAAGTCAGACCTGTCTGTTATTAGCTGAAGTGCTGGGTCACCGCCCCAGTATTTTATAAAGTGCCGTGTCAAATGCCAGCTCGCCCCCATTGCTCCGGCAGCCCTGCTTCAGGTAACATGACAAGCTTCATTTTTATTTTTATACTTCAAAAGAGAAAAGAAAGAGAGTCTTGTGATGGATACTCCACATAATCTAAGGCTAATAAATCACAGATTTTAAATAGTGTTGTTATTTAAGAAAGAAAGAAATACATGTATTATCATTGCTGTGGTGAAGTTTTCTGTAAGTCCTAACCTTTTAGGACGAAGTCTCCATTGTCATTACTTTGCAACAGTCAGAACTTTCTGCCATAGGAGTCTTCAGGGTATTACCTACAAGAAAGATAAACAACTAGTTATAGCTGAGAACAACTAGTTATAGCTGCTATAACGTAAATGATAACAGGAGTTTTGTGTATGTTACACAGCTAATTGTAATGGATAAAATGCATGATCTTTAATCAATAACAAATTTAACTATTGGAAAATTGCTGTGGTGTACAGAGAATAAAACACATTACGATTTCATTAACATTGTGATTGCACTTACATTTATATTGTCAAAAGCATTTTGGATGCTTGACATGTCCAGTGAAAGATAAAAAAAAATAAAAAAAAAATAAAAAAAACATCAGAAAGTCAGTGTACTCTTTGTGGCCTGTTGTGTTTGCAGAATATAGCCATGGACCTCAGATGTCACTGTGACATTTCAGAGGAAACAGTACAATGAATAGTGCAGGCAGAAACTGAACTGCATGTACTCTGGTTCCTTTCTCCCTCTGGACCTGCCAGAGATGACACTGCTGCATGATCCTGAAGTTCTACTTCTGCTGGGGTTTTTTTCCCCTTTCATCCTTCTTCACTTTAGTGCTATTTGCACTTCAGCTTCCTGCCATGTAGATAATCTCACATGGTTATTTTAGAAACAGCCTGAGAACTGCTGCTATGATTATGCTCATCTCAAGACTCTTACTCACAATATGCTCGTACTCATCATCTTATATATTTTTATTATTTTCATATGTTGTTTGTGTTCTCATTCACTGTGTCAACAAAAAGATTATGGGTTTCATTTTGAGTCTGGTTCTTTGCATGGTTTTCCTTGCGGAGGTTGTTTTTGGCTTGCTTATTAGTGAACAAAAAATACTGGTTCATTGATTATTAGAATAGTAGAAATAGTAGAAATACACCACTATAATGCTCTTTATACAGAGTGAAGCTACATCCACTTCACATTCGTGGACAAGAACCCTGATAAATATGGAATTAAATTTGTGTCAAATGTTTTGAATGCAACTTTTCAAGAAATGGATAAAAAAAAATATACAATGAGAAAGAAGAAAAACACTGATACTGAAAACAGTGAACTCAGTGGCAAAAATGTAACACTGTATCCAAACGTGTACACTTCACAATGACAATAAAGTTGAATCTAATCTCATTTCAAATAAATAGCTTTCCATGTTAACAGTTTTCTAAGCTTCCGTTTGCTAATCATGTTTACGAATGTGCTGCCACAGTATTTATTTACGCTTTCAAAGTTTTGTTTATGCTCCACATGTTTACATTCGCCATTCTGGCACAAAGCTCTCATGTGGGTAGGCATAAAAGTGATTTACTCTCATTGGTTAGTGAGATTTTTTTTTTTTTTGCCACTGAGTTCATTGGTTCCAGTTTCAGAGAGCTGTTCTTCTTTCTCATTGTATATTTTTGTTCGTTTCTTGAAAAGTTACGTTAAATTTTTTTGGCACAAATTTAATTCCACAGACAAATGCTGTCAAATGGGTATGAGTACTTGTGTAGACTATAGTTGAATCAGGTATACGAGTGTACTCAAGGCAACAACGTTGCGCTCACTGATTTCTCCAGGCTCTAGCTGTGAAGAGGAGAGAATCTCACCCTTCACTGGGTTTGTAGGAGACTTCTTCATCTACCTTTTATTTTGTTACATCAGTAGTTTCTCTCTTCTTACCTTCCAGTGCTTTCTCTACACACACACCAGCCCTCAACCCTATAATGGATCTACTGAATAAAATACAAAGTATAGATATGTAAATTTTCAGGCACACCTTCTCTTCCTTCCTGGCATCAGCAAACCACTTTTGCACTGCACAGCAGTTTTTCAGATTGCAAGTGAACTTGAACTTGCATTTCAAGCTTGCTTGACTTCATCATTTCAAGGAGGCCTGATGACAGTTTGCTTAAAATGGGCTTGTGTCTCACGCACAAGTGGATGAGTAAAGGGTGATGGGTAATATCATTGACTGAGAAGATGCTATTTATCCTATTTAAATGCATTTTTGCACTTCAGAAAGTGCTTGCTTGAGATTTTCTTTTGGACACACCATTATGGCCTTTGAGATCTGTAATAGTGCTTGACTCAGGATGTTAATTCAATGCTCTATGAGTTAAAGTACCATTGAATTGAAAATCCAGAGGTCTTTTGGGGAAAAAAAAAAAAAAAAAAAACAGGATATGAATCTATAAGCTGTAACTTTTGAATATCTCGCTGACTTCTCCAGACCTCTTTTAATGTTGAATGGTCAACAGTCTTGTATACTATGCAAACTGAATCAGCGTGTACTCTAAAGGTGTATGAATAACATTGGCAGTACTCTTTTCTTCTCTTTAGGTTACAGAAACAAGGACGGGCCCTCTAGGATGCAGTAACTATGACAACCTGGATTCTGTCAGTTCGGTTCTGGTTCAGAGTCCTGAGAACAAGATTTATTTACAAGGTATTGCATTCACAATTGAATGAGCACATTTCTTTATGAGACTGTTACTCTTGTAAACCTGTCAATTATGAAGAAAATGGGAGTGCCATGCAGAAAATTGTTTATATTTGAACATCTACATTGATTGAAATATTAGATTTAGAAATTATATTAATCATTTTAATATCGTATAATTTGGATCATATTTTATAGTTATATTTTTGTAATTTTTACATTTACATTTTTTGGTTCTCAAACCAGATGGACCCCAACTGTGTCCTAACTCATGCAACACATAAATAAATGTGGAGGGCCCTGAGGACTGATTTGAAAACTCATGCTCTAAATGGGCTGACATTTGTTTACCTGTTTAGTCACAATGTTTGTGGAACACAGCCCATGATTCTGGTCCTTAATGAAAAACACTTATGTCCTTCCCTCAGGGCTTCAGGCTATTCTGCCTTGGTACCTGAAGAGCCGATTTGTCCAGGCAGCCCTCAGCTACGTCAGCTGCCACTCAGAGGGCCAATTTAGGTGCAAGGACAATGAATGTTGGTGCGAGTGCAGTGTGGATTTCCCTCAGTGCAACTGTCCCACTGAGAACCTGGAGGCCATGCAGGACAGCCTGAGGCACATCAGAGAGTCCTGGGTCCAAGCCAACCATGAGTTTGAAGAATCAGGTAGGTCTCTATGTTCAGTGTATATGTGTTTGCAAGTTGGGGTTTATTCTTAGAGTCTTCTAACCACATACTAAAGTAATGCATAATCTGTATAATACATAAAATAGTATACAATTTAGCTGAAAATCTCAGTAATTCTGAAATGTAAAAAATTACTCACATGTAAACAGGTGCATCCTACATCGAAGAAATCACATTTAAGGCCATGTTAAGGCCATAACATTACAAAATGGGGTAATTCAAGAAGGGATGAATACTTATGCATAGCACTCTACCATACCATAATTATATAATGCTCATCACTTCTTATAAAGAGATCCAATAAATATCCAAACAACCTTTTTTGCCATTTTTTTAAAAGATATTTTGTAACCACTGTGACTAAATGCCATGCCACGACCAAGTTAATTTGGTTGCAGTATTCAGTCCTGTTAATATATTTAAATATAAACAGTCACCTTGTTCTGTTTGTGATATAACAGGAAAATGTTAGGAAGTGCTTCCAGCAATTGACTATCATTGCTGTAGGACAGGATTTTAAAGACGGTCTGCATTGATTTCCCTGCACTGGGCATGGGGCCAGAACTGGGCAGGTTTAATCATTGGTGCTCCACCTCCTGTAGCTACAACAGGCTGGAAAAACTTCTGCCTAATGACTGTGAAGTTAACAGAGAAGCAGTAATCACCCAGCATAGTGAAATGATTTACCCGTCACTTCTTTCTCCTTTGCTGAGGCTTCAATCTTTGTATAGCTACTATCACTATTAAATCATTGCATTGTGTGCCTTCTTCTTAGCTTTAATATATTAAATATGATTAACTCGACCCGAGTGTGCAAATTATCATTATTTCAATTACCTGATGTGGTTTAAAAAATGGCAACTAGATACCAGTGAGATATTGTCAGGTTTTTATAAGTGTCTTTGATTTTAGTTAGAGATATTCAGCAAATTTCTCCTTAGCTCATGAATAGCATTGATTCTGGCGTATTATATGATGCATTTATTGATTTTTCCATACTGCCAATGGAAATAAACTTCCATCAACCGAAATGTGTTTACTCATACCTCTTGTCACCGTATTAATGTTGAGTGTTTTTTGCCCAAGGGCAAATACATTTTATCTAAGAGATGATAACATTGGGCTTTTTATTGACAATACCCCACTGTTCAAATGAAAAAGAAAATGTTTTCCCACTTGCCCAATTCATTGTTGTCATTGATTAAGCTGCTGGCTCAGCTTTCTATCGTTCTGATAATCATGACGTTTTTCTGCCATTAATATATGTTATTCTCATAATGCTACAACTTTATTCTCAAAATATTATGAATCCATTCTCATTAGTGTTATGCTGCGACTTGGTTCAACAACTGGAAAAACAAGGGGGTTAAAGCTATGCCTCGAACCAGCGTTGACCAGTATGGGAGGCAGACGTGCTAAAGAAAACTCTAAAGTGTACAAGCTATAGCATACTGTAGGTCACTAGTGCATCTCTTGAGGCCAGAGGAGTTACGTACCAGCTAGCCTCCGCTACGGTTCAATGAAATTATAAAATTACTGTCACTATAACATTTCTGTAATAAAACATTGGTCAAATATCAGAGCCTTAGCTTTTATAACATATTGTCAATCAAGATGAGGCCATTTGTTTAAATGTTCAATGTAATGTAATGTCATGTTCACTACACCTTTAGAAATCCGTGTTTGCTTAAAGAATATGACTGCCACCTAACGGTCTTGTCGTCCCAGCGCTGACTGACTGAGTGACATACCGCAGCCTACCGCGTACTTCAGGATCACGTTCTCTTTCTCACGCATTTTTAATGGTCACATCTGTACTTTAGTAAGACAAGATACTACAGATAGAAATGACCATTTTGATGACAATTATTTTTATCCAGATTTTTTGATTATCTTCTCTAATTGTATTAATAAAACAATAAAAACTCATCGCTCTGCATTTGGCCCAATCACATCATGCCATATATCTCTGAAAAGCTTCTTTCCTTATACATGTATACGTTTATGCAGCATTATGATACACATGTCTATTTAATTTATTTACATTATAAACTACACTGACTAGAGTGGACAAACTTTACACCACATTGTATATTTTTTTACACCATTTTATAGTCTTTTTCACCTTCATTCAGAAAAATTCCAAAAATCTGTTTGGAGATTTTCTGCCTTCATGGTATTTTACATATTCATTCCCATCCCTAATTTGACACTTATTGGAGAGGAATTTCACAAAATGCTGATTATTGTTGTTAGATTTTATACAGAATAATAGCATACCATATTTATGAGTGCATGATATTTTCTTGGTGACATGATCAATAAATTATATTCCATTATTTTCTTACAGAAAACTTCACCACAGCAATGATAATACATGTATTTCTTTCTTTCTTAAATAACAACACTATTTAAAATCTGTGATTTATTAGCCTTAGATTATGTGGAGTATCCATCACAAGACTCTCTTTCTTTTCTCTTTTGAAGTATAAAATTCCATTATATTCCAGTCTTTTTTTTTATTTAGTGCATCTGAAGATAAAAAAATATAGTCATACAGAGACTAGATTTGTTTTTGTTTAAAATATGCAAATTAAAGCATATGCAAATTCTTGACAAATTCCCAATGCAAACATTACTTGTAAGAACATCAGCAACCAACTGGCTTAATTGTGATATCTTGCTTTTTGTTGTTTTTTTCAATGACCTTCTTTTCTTGCCTTAAATAAGATCGATTCCATTTTTCTAACATGTAGAAATCCTTCAGTCCACTCATCCTCCTTACTTGTCTGGTTTTTAGAAGAGTTCCAGAATTTTGTGCGAAGATTACCGACATTCTACGCTCTCAACACATCTGCTATAAGGTACTTTTGGAAAATGGACCCGGCTGTACACCAACGCTTTCAGCTGCTGGAGACTAGCACTCAACAGCTCCTCGGCAAAGCACAGCGTATTGTCAGCAAGCTTTTCACTCTCAGCAAGAGATGTCGAACTCAGCCCAAAATATCTGTGCCCAAAAAGAGGTAAGAAATGTCAGAGCAATGAATTCATGCCACACGAATCCTGGTTGACAAGGGATTGTAATTATCTTTCACTGTTTGAGCACTCGTGGAAATAAATATATTATTGTAACAAAAAGAAGTGAATATGCTCCAACCCACTTATTTTTTAACTGTCCTCTGAATCTGCTTGAAATGTTCGCTTCTTTGGAAACTAAAGACTGATGTGAAATGGAAATGCAAGTGTTTGAGCTATGAGGGAAAAAAAGATTCATAGCCGATGTGATACGGGGTTATGAGAGGTCAGTCCTTTGAACATATTAATTAGGTAATGCATTTAAACCCTCCATTCATGTCATATCCAAGGTCAGTTATGGGAAGAACAATCATGTTAAAGCTGGTGTCTTGGCTTCCTTCCCAGTCTCACTCAAATTACAGAGGATATCCTTAATAATTTCTAGTGTAACTGGATGAGTAGGTTTTATCTCTCCATCTAAAGACTGATGTAGTGGGAGTGTGTAAAAGTGTAAGGAGGGAAAGATGGATTATCTCCCCGTTTGAAATACTGGATAAGGTCATGGAATGCTTTTGTTTGGAGATAGCAAAATGTAAAAGGATCAGTTCTAAGCATAAATGAATTGTAACTGATTAAATCGATCCATAGAGGTCATTTTGGGAACCAGTCGAATGAGTTTGAGTTGAAAGAAAATAAATCCATCTTGAGTCACATTACACATGTATATTTTGAAATACAATACATGGCCAAAAGTAGGTGGACATCACACCCATATGTGGCTCTTCCCCACTATTGTAGAGGATGTGTTTGTTTGCTGTAGCATTAAAATTTCCCTTCACTGGAACTTAGGGGCCCCAGACATGTTCCAGCATGACAATGCCCCTGTGCACAAAGCGAGCTACATGAAGATATGGTTTGCCAAGGTTGGAGCAGAAGAACTCGAATGACCCGCACTCAAATGAGCCCTGACCTCAACCCCACCGAACACCATTGGAATGAACTGGAACGCCAACTACATGCCAGGCCTCCTCAGCAAACATCAGTGTCTGTCCTCTCTAATGATCTCGTGGCTGAATGGACAGAAATCCCCACAGCCACACTCCAAAATCTAATAGAAAGCCTTCCCAGAAGAGTGGAGGTTATTATAACAGCTAAATCTGGAATGGGATGTTCAGCAAGCACATACGATTGTGATGATCAGGTGACCATGCTAAATAAGCTAAATATTTTCCACAATTGAAGATCAGATTAGATTAGAAATGAATGTGCAAGTCAACCAGGGTGGAGATTAAGAGCATACTTAATTAAGGACCTAGTTAATAATTATAAGACTCAACCTTCAAAGTCAGAAACTTAATTAAATAATTGGATTCAGTTTTATATTGAAGCACAGTATTATCTATTCAGATGCATGTTTGTTCATTTAGTGAGCACAGACTATATTATCTTCATTGATTATTTAGCATATCACATAATTTACGTTGATTAGTTTCCTGGTTTCACTCAATACAATCTAAGAATCTGACTAAAATGGCTGACTTAAACAGACCTATTCCCAGAATGCCTCCTGCTATAGTTAAACCAGTGTATAGAGTATCCTTGGTGTTTGAAGGCATGTCATATAAGTTGTTCCAAAGACAACTTGGCACACACTCACACAACATCATGGACATTTCAAAGCAGTATTTTTGCACAACATTTTGTGCTTTCCTAATATAGAGGCTGGTCCATCAAGAGAACAACATATGGACAGAATTAATTTGAGCAAATATAGAAGGCAGGATGGCAAAAATCTTGATGGAGACATTAAAGTTTGAAAAAAAAAAATAAAATAAGAAGAAGTGGATAAAATGGCTGTCTCAGATTGTTAAATGATTAGATTGAAATGCTGCCCAGTGAAAATATAGTCAGCTCCACAATTATTGGCACCCTTGGTAAAGATGGGTAAAAGTTATGAGAAAATGTTTTTCATGGTAAATTAGTTTAATCTCACACTGAAAATGTAAGATAAATCTAACCTTCTAAGACAATAATCGCCTATCAAACATTTTTTTGAATTATTGTGAACAATTTCACAATTTAATAGCTTGTGCAACTTTTCTTTGTCAACATAATATTGCTGAGTCTTCTCCTGTAATGCTTAATGAGCATGGAGAATACAAAGAAAGGATTGTGAGACTGATCAGTACAGAATCTCTTGGATCCTTCAGTTCAATGACTTTTTCAATGGAGTTTAGGTAATGGGATGGGGATAGCCATGTCAGAAGATTAAATCTGCAGTCACGACACCATTTTTGTGTGGATTTGGTTGCATTTTTTGAAGAATTGTCATACTGGAAGGTCCAACCATAACATTGTAACTTCTTGGCAGCGGAAACCAGATTTTTAACTCTACTTAAAGAAGTTCATCATGCCATGTATCCTTACAAGGTTCCTAGTGCTTTTAGAGGACGAATAGCCCCACAACATCACATATGCTCCAATACTTAACAGTTTGGATTAGGTTCTACAGTCATTCCTTTTTCACCAGCCTCACTTTCAGTGTTGCCAGTCAGGGACATAGCCAGACCTTTTACAGTGGGGTTGCCAGGTTTGATGCAATGACTCTACTGGAAGGGAGATCTCTGGGGGGGGGGGGGGGGGGGAGTAATCTGCATCTATAAAAAAAATTAATAATGTGACTTCCCCTGTCTCTATACTGCCCAGGTATGATCTTCCTCTAACATAAAGGACACACGACTGAGCAGCATTTCTTTGTTGTCTAGCATTTCTATATAAAATTCATTACAAACATAGGTCACGTCATCTTCAGCGCTCAACACAAACTTAATTTCCCAGAATACTCAACAACTGTTATGAGCCCCATTTCCCACAATACACGATTAAAAACACCGCCACATGATCAGCCACATGACTCACATATCCACAGCCATCAGGCGTGTTCGACTTAATGCGGTGCTCCGCAGACGAATCGGCATCTGACTTGAAGCAGTGCATGCCGTTTAGAATTTTTGTCCGACTTGAGACTGCACCAACATCATTGTGACGTATGGCATCAAAGTACCGCTATATCGATATGAGAGTAGCCGGCTACCTCACCCAGCACAAGCTCTGATGACAACACAGCTATTTCACGATTGGCGAGACTCACCAACAACAATGACTTGCTTTTCAGGTTTATTCTGACAGTTCCACTAAGGCTCCCAAATCCGTATTTTCATAACAGTAAAAACCCTTTTCATGTAATCTTAATGTTATATTGTGTCATGTTTATCAAAATAAATCTGATAAAAAAAATATAGACCAAACTTTATTGCTGTTTTAATAATACTGGCTTATGTTGAACTTTCTTCTTGTACATCTAGGCACTGTATTAACTTATTCAGTGAAAAATGTTTCTGATTGCTACATGTCAAATTCAGATGTCTGTTTATCTGAGAAATATATCATCTAATCCACTTTATCTGTGATAAAGAAAGCAAACACCACGCAAGCATCACTACGGGAAGCAGAAAGTGGCTGACTTGACGGCTCCATTTTCAACTCCTCCCCCGACTGCAAGCAGCAACTCTCGCTGATCAGTTACATCCATCCGCAGTCAAAGATGAGCACACCTATATATATATATATATATATATATATATATATATATATATATATATATGTGTGTGTGTCCTATATAGAATATATTCATCCAACTCCATGCATGATTCATAACATTGAGCTTCTCAATAAGCTACTGATGCAGTACACTATGATTATTAATTAATATATTTAGCTAATGGTGTTTAATAAAAAACTAAATAAATCCTCAAACTAAAGAATATTGTTAATTTCAAAAGGTTTGAACAGTGTTGGTTAAGCTGTTTTTTTTTTGTTGTTATTGTTGTTTTTTTTGTGGTCAATGAAGTGAAACACTAATTCACTTCTGTGTTAGCTAACTAAACTTGCTTGTTCTTCTCCATTGCACATTGATGAAATAACCATGGAAATTTCCCAGACACCATTATTATTCAAACTATTAATCACAGCAAGATTCACCAAGGCATTCAGTATCAAATGATGACATTAATAACAGCACTAATAATGATAATAATAACCATAATAATAATATTTTGCTGGGGTGGCCAGAGGGGTTGCCAAGTTTCATGGTAGTTCCAGTAACATCTAGGAACCTCCAGGCAATTACATTTTGTAGTTAGACAAAAGAAAGGCTTTCTTCCAAGTATGTGGAGTCTTAATCTTAATATAGATTTGCTGACTGGGTATCCCCAAAATGCAACCATCTTCTATAAATCTTTAACTGTGATCCTTGGAGATATGATTGGTTCTGTTATTGCAACTACTCAAAGATCCAACCATGACCCAGTTGTAGCTTCTTGGAAGATTTCCTAATTTCCTAGTATTTCATGGAGTCATGATGCAATGTATTCTAACAAGGTTTCCAGGGCCACTGGAGGAAAAAATAACCCACAACATCACTGATCCTTAACCATAATAAGGATTTTTAATAAGTCCTTTTCTGTATAACCATCCTTCTTTTTACACTAAATGAGAGCTGCCAAAAACCTTTTTTAGTCTCATTAGACCACATAACCCAGTTCCTGCCCAGGTTCTAGTAGTGTCTAGGAAACTCTAGACACTTTCATTTGTGCTTAGATGAAAGAAATGACTTTCTACTTCCTAATAGTTTGACATAAAGGTGGCCTCCCTTTGGAGATTTGGAGCTAACCCCAAAATGCTACCATCTTCTGCAAATCTCCAACCATGATCCTGGATGAAGTTTTTGCTTCTCTACATCTTCCCCAGTGTGTGTGAGGTTATTTTAAACTTCTGATTTATTGCCCTAACTGTGGATATGGGCATTTCTATTTCTATACTTGCTTCAATAATCAGTTAGATTTCTCTCATATTTTAAGTGTGAGATTAAGTGCCAAAAAAGTCTGGAGCTGTCTCTAGGTTGAAGTAAGAATAATAATAATAAAAAAAATATTTAATAGCATTAACCATGATAAAGTTATATTATGGTGATAAAAGAATAATATAGGCTAATTTAGCCAACAGAATAATGAAAGGAAAATTCTCTTTGGTCTTAATTTATCTGCAGTTTCAGATTTGTATTTCAATAAATAGAAAGATAGAAGGAAAATCAATATTTCTGATTTAAGCTGTTATTTTCTTTTAACTCGCAACAATTCCATATCTGAACACTCTTGAAATAGGTAATCCTAGAGAATTAGTTTTTATTCTGATTAAGTAGATGGACCATGTTTTGTCTCTTTGCACATTTCCACATTGCTTTGAGTGACAGACAGTGGAGATCTCCCACTCTGCCACCCACCTTCAAACTGACTGTCTCTTAGTCAAACAAGCTCCATGGATATTTACACATTCACTTGGCATCACTGGCATCATATGTGTTAAACCGAGAGAACCTGTTTGTTTTTTTCACTGAGTAGAAGTTCAGAGGCAATGATTTATAGTCAGAGCTCATAGATAAAGACAAGACAAATGTAAATATAATGTCATGTTCAACCCCTTTAAAAACTTTACACCCTCCACCCACCCCACTTTACCCCATCTTACCCTGCTGATGCGCCAAACTGCTTATATGGTGAGTAGGCTTGCATCCTACTCACTTTCATGTTTTAGGGTGTACTCACACTAGGCAATCTGTACCATGCTTGAGCACATTTGACCCCTAAAGTCCAGTTTGTTTGACTAGTGTGGTCGTTCTGTATCATGCCCCATGCACGGTATGCTAAAGTGTTCCCGGGCCTCTCTTGAAGAGGTGGGCTCGGGCATGGTTCACTTGTACTCAGACACGATACGCATCTACTGTGATCACTAACCATGGTCAAGCACGGAACATGAAACATGACATCAATCATGTTCCATTTGAGAATATTTGGGTTTATAACAGGTCTGGTTCTCACCTTATTGATTGATGAACAGGAATTGTAGTCAGTGAGTAAAGCTGCAAATCACCTTCCTCAATGTCAGCTGCCTCCGTAAAAATCATCTTATACATGCAGCACGATTAAGTGAAAATTGCAGTAGTGCATAAGTGATAAATCTATTAGGCAGGCGAGAGGGACATGTGTCACCAACTCCATTGTGATGTCCGAGAGTGTTTTCTTCTTGTTGTTTTCAAAATAAACAGTCGGATCGTAATGATGTAAGCGCACTCAGGCTTGGAAGGTTAAGTGCAATGTAGTTTTTTGAGGAAGATATATTAATTAGCTCTGAGATTGAAGGGTTAATGGTCCGAATGTCGATTTTTGATTGGATAGATGATTTGATTTGTAAAAACATTTACTCCAGATGGCGTGTTTCTGGACCAAGTCAGAAAATGGTGCCAGGTTATTATTATGAAGGATATGTTGAAGGTGAGTGATGCCCTTTTCTGCCCATGTGCGTAAGTCGAGTGGCTTCTTGTTAACTGTAAAATCTGGGTTATTCCAAATGGGGGTGAATTTAGATGGTGCAAGATGGGTGTCTGTGATTTGATGAAATTTCCACCATGCTGTCAGAGCAACAGTTCTTGTTAAAACAGTTGTTTGAAATAAGGGTGTTTCTTTTGACTGTCTCACTGTAGAAGGGTAAGTCTGAAATGTGAATGTCCTTGCAAATTGTATGTTCAACATCTAACCATGTGTTTTCTGATGGGTTAGGATGAATCCATTTGTATATATTTTGAAACTGATTGGCCAGAAAGTAGTGGTAGAAATGCGGTGATTCCAGTTCTCCTTGTGTTTTTGGTTTCTGTAGGGTAGTCAAGTTAATTCTTGGGGTCTTAATTTTCTTGTACAATTTGGTAGTGATTGAGTCTAGTGATTTAAACCAGGTGAGGGTGGGTTGTATTGGAATCATTGAGAATAAATAGTTTCATTTAGGGAGTATAGTCATTTTAATTACTGATATTCTGCCCATTATTTATAGTGGGCAGTTGTCAGTTTATACAGTGAAGATCCTATAATGATAGACCTACTACATTTAGCTTACATAATCACTCAGCGCAATCTGGTCTTGTGCAGAAAATGGATTTGAAAATTGGGAAGCATTAAATAGTTTTATGTTGTCATAAGGGTATCTGGAATCTGTAATTAATCCTCTGTTACAGTACTTTCCAGGCCTCATCTCTTTTTTTTTCATGATAGACCTGTGATGAGACATCAAAGAAACGTTCTCTCTTCTGCCACAAACTGATCTTCTTTTAAATCCCACATATTGCTTACATTTCACCATTGCCACCACCATACTCATAGCTGTCCTATGAGTTTCTATGCTGTGCTCCTGTTGGTGGATTTTATACGAGCATTGTAGCTACAGTCATGCTGAGATTTTTATCATGAATTTCTGACACTGCCAGAACTTTGTCATTGGTTGCAGTAGCACTATATTAGGGATTGGTGAGCATGTCATCTCAAAAGGTTGTATTGTGCATTCTAAGACTGCCAAAGCAATTCATATTATGCATTCTACTATAAGTTCACCAATCGTAGCTCATGAACAAAATATTATTTTATGATGTGCAATTTTAATGTGCAACAACAAAATCATAGTGAAAAGCTGGCTTAAAGCTACTATTCTTAATGTTTGTGTCTAGATAGTAGTTCATGTGTGTGTATATATATATATATATATATATATATATATATATATATATATATATATATATATATATATATATATATATGTATGTATGTATGTATGCAACACTGTATATATGTATGTATATACACACTGTATATAGGTAGATTCAGAGAGTATCATGGGAACATTGGGAACGTTTGCACACACATTTGCAAACTCATATACACATAAGGGTAATTTAGAGTCGTTTGAACCAGAGACCCTGGCGCACCCTACGCTGCCATCCTTGCTTTAAGATTATTTACTTGAGATATTTAAATTAGTATTTCTAAATATCATATACATTTACTTAAGCATAGCTAAATATATAAATGGAATATTTGTATTCACTAATAGTTAATTGAACTCAAGAATGGCTAAACCGAATGATTTATGTATTCAATTCAGTAGCACTTCCACAGAAGAAAACTAGTCAGCAATATATGTGATGTGAGCACACTGACCACCATTTCTGATTTTCCTGCTCAATGCCCTGAAGAACCATGAGCTTTCCCATTAGAGCACTGTCTACCTACCAGAATCTCTTTTCACGTGTGGTTGCAGTTCAGCGAGAAAGGAGAATAAAAAAGGGAGTGGTTGATGGCTGGGTAGGGGTATGAGAGGAGATGATCAGCTGTTATTTATATTACAGCATGAAAAATATTATGCTGATCATGTCCGGTTGGCACATTTGATGATGAATATTTATGATTATGCTTATTCAGTAGGACTGTTATGCATATTGTAAATAACTTGAAATGATTTAGGTAGCATTAATTGGCTGGTGTGTTTCTATATCACTTCAGTAGTATCCATGTGTCATATTCATTCAATATTTATATAAGAAATATGGCACTTTTTTAAAGCATTTTTATGTCCCCACAGGTCTCACAGCTACTGGCTGAACTACATCCTTTCTCTCATGTACTGCAGTGAAAATAATCAGTTAGGCACGTATATGGAAGAGAGGAGGGCCTGCTCCTGTCAGCATGAGACCCCATCCTGCCAAGGTGTCATCCCATGCATGGTGGGTGAGGGGCCACTTTGTTCTTCCTGCTCCTATGAGAATCGATCACGGTGTGCCAGCTGTAACTCAGGTTATAGTCTGAGTCAAGGACTGTGCAGGAACATCATCCCTGACTCCACTGATAATTACATAGGTTTTGAGACCGATCTCCAAGACCTAGAGTTGCGGTATCTCCTCCAGAAGCGAGACAGCCGAATCAGCATCCACGCCATGTTCATTAGCAATGATGTGAGGCTCAACAACTGGTTTGACCCTTTGTGGAGGAAGAGGATGCTCCTGACACTGAAAAGCAACAAGTTTAAGTCCAGTCATGTGCACATGCTTTTGGGGATTTCCCTCCAGATCTGCCTTACTAAGAACAGCACCTTGGAACCTGTGTTGTCTATCTACATCAACCCATTTGGAGGGAGTCACTCAGAGAGCTGGATCATGCCCATAGACCAGAACAATTACCCTGACTGGGAGAGGACCAAGTTAGATATTCCTCTTGACTGTTATAACTGGACGCTCACTCTGGGGAACAAATGGAAGACATTTTTCGAGACTGTACACATATACCTGAGGAGCCGTGTCAGAACAGCCTCAGTAAATGGAAACAGCACAATCTATTATGAGCCATTGGAATACATGGATTCCTCAAGGAATCTGGGTTATATGAAAATCAACAGCATGCAGCTGTTTGGATACAGCATGCACTTTGATCCTGAAGCAATCCAGGACTTGATCCTCCAGCTGGACTATCCGTACACACAGGGATCACGGGATTCAGCTCTGCTGCAGCTGCTAGAGATACGAGACCGAGTTAACAGACTGTCTCCACCAGGCCAGCAGCCCCTGGACCTGTTCTCCTGCTTACTGCGCCATCGCCTCAAACTGTCCACTAATGACGTGGTCCGAATTCAGGCTGCTTTGCAGGCCTTCAGTGCTAAGCAGCCCAACTCAATGGAGTATGAAACCACTAAACTATGTAGCTAATCAGACACTTTACTTTGTTCCTAACATTAAAACATAAAAAAGTTCACACTTTAAAATAATACAGTGCATTATTTTTTTTTTCCCTCCAGGAACATTAATCATGACTTTCAGCGGACAACCGGAGTCCATGCATTGCCTTTTTTATTTTCAAACTACACTCATGGTTTATAGTATTTCAGTAGTAATGTGCTTGAATTAAATTTTCATACCACTGATTATTATTATTAGAGTAAATTAAATGTAAATCATTGGAATTTAGCTTTTGCTTCACAGTATACTTTTATTTCCTCACTCATGTGCATAACAGACAGTACTTATGTAAATCAGTGTAATCTGACCATCCTTCTGAGATGAATCCAGATCTCTTCATCTGTACAGCTCTATCTGTCAATCCTGTAACACTCGCATATAACTGTATATGCTTCAGCAGCAGTTGAGTTTAATGGTAGAAATATTTCTCAGATATTTGTACAAATGCATTATGACTATAGGAATAATTTTGTTTAAAAAAAAAAAGAGAGAGACATGTCCTAACTATATGTTCTGTGTGCTTTTATATTTATAAACATATTATTTGTGAAATATTACAGAGGTAATGTTGATAAAATTGTACAGAACATGGGTTTGTTAATACACTAAATAAATGACATTTTTATGCACTGTCTCTGATTACTTGGTTTGAGTATTCAGTGTTTACAGTAGGGTTCAGCAACACCGTCAGCAAGGTTGAATGCTCGGGATCCAGTGGGCTTTTCATTAGCTCACAATTTGGTCTTTTTTGTGTTTTTAAGTAAATTGACTCTATTTTGATCTCAGTTTAGCCTAGACCACATGATTTTCAGGATGGTCTGGTTATAGAAATAGAGGGCCATTATAGTAACACATTCTGTCTGACTCTAGTGATTAAAGTGCTGAATGTAGCTTTCAGCACTTTGTATCCCAGGCAAGAAAGAAAACAAAGTTCTCTTAACAATTCATCAGTTCATCTGTTAGAGACTCTTGACACATGCTGTCAATTAAAATAATAGAAGCCAAGGTAAACCCTGGAGTTCAACAAGTCCCTTTGTTCATCTGAAATACTTACTCGTTCAATCTCATCAAATCTTGACTTCTCTACACGGACCTCTTTGAGAGTGAATGAAACTTCTTGAGGGAACAATCTTTTCAATAGTTGCTAAAGGTTAATTTAGGTTAATAGATGAGAGTTGATCTTGTATAACCGTACCATTATTCAGCATCAAGGGAAATTCTGTTAAAAAATTTGTTTAGAATAATGAGTCTCCCAGTGAAAGGCATTTAATCTCTGTAAAAAAAAAAAAAGAAGAAGGAAAGAAAAATGCAAAGGAAACAACTGCAGTTTGCTTAACAGGAAATGGTATTAGTTGCATATGTGGTTCTGTGAATGCCAGATAAGCCCCAGAGATAATAAGAATTGCCTTCATGTGCGAATGCATAAGCATTCTGAGACCTGATAAAGTTGTTAAGTAACATATGGCACATTATTTGCAATAAATACCACCTTCAAACAGCCATCTTCCCCTGGAACCATATTACCATGTTCTCTCTGAGTAGGTGCTGGTTCTGAAACAAGGAACCCTGATGGTTATTTGGTATTCATAAAATCACATTTAGATATATAACTACATACAGTATATAAATAAGGGAAGGTTGTGAGTTCAAATCCCCACATCACCAAGCTGCCATTGGTGGGTCCTTCAGCAAGGTACGTAAACCACAAATGCTCCGCTGTATCTTGTCTTAGTTTCAAATTGCTGTGGTGTCAGCAAAATGACCAAAATGCAATTTAAAAATTTAAACGCTTCTACATTTGCATTTTATTTATCTGGCAGATGCTTTCCTGTGGCACCAATTTTTTTGTTGGGCCCTTGTGCAAGGCCCTTAACCCTATTTGCTCCAGGGGTGGCATATCATGGCTGACCCATCAATCTAACCCCAACTTCCAAACAAGCTGGGATAGTCACTATGCTGTAATTTATATGTGAGAAATAAAGGCTTCTTCTTTTATCCAAAGTGACATACAATTGAGCTGAGCAGATGCAGATCAAGGGCCTTGCTCAGAGTCCAACAGTGGCAGCTTAGTGATACTGTTGATTCAACCTTCTGATCAGAAGTCTATAGATGACCCTCCTAAATTCAAGGGTTGAGAATCACCTGGATTATGAATACCACAATGTCATGAGGAACCGACATATGTTAGGTAATGTTAGGGCACTGGTAACTCAGTGGTTGAGACATTGGACTACTGATTGGAAGGTTGTGAGTTCAAATTCCAGCCCTGCTGCCACTGCTGGGCCCTGGAACAAGGCCCTTAACCCTCACCTGCTCAGTTGTATAAATGAGATAAGGAAGCCTGCCAAATGCCGTAAATGTACATCGTGTTAACATTGTAGAACTTTGTAGAAGAATTTTCATGGTGACACCCAAGTGGCACGTCTCTTAAATATTGCCAATGAGGAGGAGACGGTCCTTTTAAAGTGGAATGTCATGGTATGGGCTGGCTGTTCAGCTCGCCTATAGGCCATGGTGATAACATCCATCAACAACGTCCAAGCCTCTGTTTAGACCTTCTTTTGTGGCAGACGAACAGTTGGACTGAGGCTGTTGCCTGGTCTAAATAGTACCATAAGGAGTGTAAAGGACACACCATGGAATGCTCTGCAGTTAAATCTGGGAATGTCTGAGCCAACCCTGTCCAGGGTGTACCCTGTGCCTTGTGCCCGATGCTTCCTGGGATAGGCTCCAGGTTCCTCGTGACCCTGAAAAGGATAAGCAGTATAGAAGATCGATGGATGGATGGATGGATGGATGTCTGAGCCAGAGAGTGTCTTTAAGATGGCCATGGCAATAAACACATAGCTGGTGCCTGTCTTTGGCTTCCAGGGAATTCAGATACTGCTCTAGCCTCAGAACTGCGTATTGGCAGAAATTCAGCTAACTTTGTAGACTAAACCGAGTACAATGCATGTTAAGGCAAGGAAAGCTGGCATAGTATCATCTAATAAAGTTGATATATAATGCTATATGCAAATGTTTTAATTGCTTTCTCAACATTAATTAAAAAAAATACAGTACAGAAAAAGTACTTATTTAATTTGGTGGCAATTTATTTAGCGTGTGAGTGAAAGAGTATACCATTTTTGAGATGAACTATATTTTGGCCATTTGTAGCTGAGATGCATTGTTCCACTGCCAATGCATAAAGACCAAATTGCTTTCTGCATAGGTCAGCCAGGTGCACAGAAATCCACTTTGCATTGACAAGGAGAGTAACCTCGTTCAAGCCCAGGCTGTCTCACACATTTACATTGATAGATGATGGCCTAGCAAGAGCGACATGCAAAGAATCAAATCCTATCAGCTCACATATTCCTCTCAATATAGCTGCAAGTTCATTATGACTGTGGGAGGAAGATATCGCACAGCTGGGGCTATCTTAAATGTGTGTGTGTGTGTGTGTGTGTGTGTGTGTGTGTGTGTGGATGCACACAGCAATATCCAGCGTTTAATTACCACAAACAGTTTTCATACAAGTCCAGCTGGACACGGAAAGTATTAAAGCAGTACCTTATGAGTTATTTCATTTTAATTTAGCACTAGAGATCTTTATTGAAATAGCCATGTATTCCAAGAGGTCATTCACCCTTATACTTCACTAATTTGAACTGCACATGGACATGGCCAGTACACACTCTCTAATATATTACAGTTTAACAAGATGTGACAAGCGTAAAACTTTTACATGGTACAATAAAGCTGCCAGGTTGAACTTTATTCTCATATTAGTAGTAATGTGCAGAATAATCCTTTATCAGTGACCCATTAAATTGATGGAATGGTTTTATAAGAATAGGCTTACTGACCTAAAAAATGATTGTCATCCTTCGAGAGAATTGGCGAAATAACTGTAAACATTACATCTTTATAATCCACAATATATTATCAAAAAGAAAAAATATAGTGAAAAAATGATGACACCTTAAATAAATGCAATCAAAACAATAAATGCAATCTAACCTTAACCCTTTCTTTCTGCCTTATGTGTTGGTTTGTTTGTTTGTTTGTTTCCATTTTCAAGAACTTGTATTTGACCATGACGTGTTTATACAGACTTCTTCTGTCTAAACACAGAACTTGCCCTTCAAATATAGTATTTGAACCTTTTCAAATGGCAGTTTTAAATGAAAGTAGAGCCCAGAAATTCACATTTAATTCACCTTGAAATCTTAAATCTCCTCAACAGCTAAGCATAAAAAATACAGAAAAAAAGTTTAGGCTTCAACAGCTTGCCTCCACCATGATCAAGAAAGTTTTATATGAACAGATTAATTGAACATGATGCCCATGCTTATTTACCCAAAGTTTCCCAGTACAGAACTACTTCGATATGGATGAGAGGGCTAAAAATATGCCACAGGATATTAGAATCCAATAAACAACTTCTGAAAGCATGTTGTTTACCATCAGTGCTGCTGGTGGTGTGCCAGTTATTGTGCAAAAACAATCTTTTTTTTCCCCCTACACAGTTAATAGATGGTGTTTGGTTGTCTTTAAAAAGTGAGCTTTTTTTATTCTGTTCAGGCAATCATATTGACTACAAATAAGTGCTGTCGACTTGACTGAATCAATGTACATACTGCAAATTTTACTGATAAAAACAAAAGTAGAAGAAGATTGAGGTAGGCAAAATACACACACAAACCGAACCGAAAGTACACAGTACAAATATATATATATATATATATATATATATATATATATATATATATATATATATATATATATATATATATATATATATATATATATATATTATAGTCAAGTCAAGTGGGTTTTTATTGTCATTCCTCTATATAACTTGTATACATTGGAATGAAATGTTGTTTCTCCGGGACCATGGTGCAACACGCAATAACTTAAGGAATACACTACATCAGTGACTGGCTACATCAGCAAGTGCACAGATGATGTGACTTCCTTCAAGACCATCACCACAAAACGTGGATGGCTCCAGAGGTGTGCACGGTACTGAAAACCTGAGGCACTGCCGTCATGTCTGATGACAAGGCAGCCCGCTGCACAGCAAGAGCTTATCCAAACCCAGGCTATCAGAGAGACAAAGTGCACCTATGCTGAAAGAATCCTCAGTCACTTCCTAAACACCAAGAGCACATGCCGTATGTGGCAAGGCATCTGGACCATTACAGAGTACAAAGCTACATGACTTGTCTGTGATGATGATGCTTATCTAACAGATGCACTGAAAGATTTCTACGTACAGTTCAAAGCACAGAACAACATGACGGCAGGAAAGACCACGCCGACTCGCACCGACCTTTGTCTGTCCATGTTCTTGATCTGTCCACTGTTACAGGCCATGTTTTATGTATTTATTTTCCTGTGTATTATTGTTCTGTATATTTTTGTCCTGCACTCGTCTCATACTGTTGTGTATTTGCACTTTATGTAGTCTTGTATAGACTTATGTGTTGCACTATGGTTCTGGAGAAACGACATTTAGTTCACATGCACACAAGCTATATAAATGAATGACAATAAAAACCCACTTGACTTGAATTAACTATAGGATTACAGTATACAACGAGCAAAGAGCAAAAGCAGTGTGAGATGAGTGCAGGACAGTAAATAAACAGAATAGTATACACAGAACAATAAATACCCCAATCAATGAACACAGGACAATAGAACAGTGTTGTGCAGGAAAGCTATTGCAACAATGGACTGTAAACTATTGTGTAGTGTAGCAGCAATAAATGTAGTAGCAATATTGGCAGCAAAAAAGAGTCACATAAATAAATAGAAAAGTGTCTGGTGCAGCGTTGTAACATTCAGGTGTACAGTGGTATTTAATCACACTGGGTTAGGTGTTTGCATAGTCCAGGTGAGAGTTGGGAGGCAGCAGGGTCTTGAGTAATCTAATTGCCTCAGGGAAGAAACTGTTGTAGAGTCTAGAGGGGGTGGCATGGATTATTTGGTACCTTCTGGCAGAATAGTGAAAAACAGTCCAATGTCAATATTCCACAAGAAGGCATGATAGAAAGTAACAGCTCAGAATATGGAGGTAAACAACAAAAGATTTTGGATCAATTAGCTGAATAAGTGAGGTTATATATGCAGTGAATATAAAAACTCCACACACCCCTGTTAAAACTGCAGGTTTTTTGTTATGTAAAAATTAATCTAAGTTATATCATGTCAGATCTTTTACTAATGTTAATGTGATAAAGCAACCAGCAAATTCAAGTGAAAATCAAATAGAAACATAGGAGAAGGAAAAAAAGGAAGGAAGGGGAAAAAAAATACAATAACCTGGTAGCAAAAGTGTGAACACCCATTAACTAATACTTTGTGAAAGCACCACTTGCTTGTAACACACCACTCAATTTAGCACATCATGTTTTGGCAATTTTATTCCACTCTTCCTTGCAAAAATTCTACAGATCTATCAACTTGTCAGGTGATCTCCTGTACACAACCATCTTCAAGTCATTACACAGGTATTTGATAGGATTTAGATCTGGGCTCTGACTGAGCCATTACCTAAAATTTTACATGGATAATAAAGCTGCCAGGTTGAACTTTATTCTCATATTAGTAGTAATGTGCACAATAATCTGTTATCAGTAATCCATTAAGTTGATGGAATGGTTTTTATAAGAGTAGACTTACCGACCTAAAAATGATTGTCGTACTTTGAGAGAATCGGCAAAATGAATATAAATATTCCAATTCCAAAAAAGTTGGGACAGTATGGAAAATGTTAATATAAACAAAGAGGTTTGATTTGTAAATGTACTTTGACTTGTATTTAAACAAAAAAAATGTATAAAGACAAGGTATTTGATGTTTTATCTAATCAACTGCATAGTTTATTTAAAATAAATTTTTATTTTGAAATTGATGCGTGCAACATATTCCAGAAAAGTTGGGACAGGGGCAATTTAGGACTTATAGCAATGTGACAAGTTGAAATAAGAAGGGGAAGTGAAACATGTGAGGCAATCATAGTATATAAGGAGCCTCCAAAAAGGCCTAGTCCTTCAAGAGCAAGGATGAGTCGATTCTGGTCAATCTGCCAACAGATGCATCAGTGAATAATCCAACATTTTGAAAACAACACTCTCCAAAGACAAATCGGTAGGATTTTGTGCATTTCACCTTCTACAGTGCACAGTATAATTAAAAGATTAAAGGAGTCCGGTCAAATCTTGGTGCATAAAGGGCAAGGCTGAAAACCACTTCTGATCTCCGATCCCTCAGACGTCACTGTTAAAAACCATCATGAGTCTGTAATGGATATCCTGACATGGGCTCGGGAATACTTTGGTAAACCTTTGACAGAAAACAGCATTCGCCGCTGCATCCACAGATGCAAGGTAAGGCTTTACTGTACAAAGCAGAAGCCAGACAACAACACTGTCCAGAAGCGCCGCTGGCTTCTAATGGCTCTGTCTCATCTTAGATGGACAGTAGCACAGTTGAATCATGTTTAGTGATCCAATGAGTCAAGATTGGACCACAAATAGTTTTTGGACAAAACAGCCATTGTGTTCTCTGGGCCAAAAGAGGAAAAGGACCATCCAAGCTGTTATCAGTGTCAGGTCCAAAAGCCAGCGTCTGTCATGGTATGGGGGTGTGTCAGTACACATGGCATGGGTAACTTGCACATCTGTGAGGGCACCATTAATGCAGAAAGATATGGACACATTTTGGAGCAATACATGCTGCCCTCCAGAGCAGGACAACACCAAACCACATTCTGCCCGGATAACAAGTGGATGCTTGCGTCAGCAGAGAGTGCGGGTGCTAGCATGGCCTGCGTTCAGTCCTGACCTGTCTCGGAGTGAGAATGTGTGGTGCATGATGAATTGCAAAATAAGACAATGTAGGCCCCATACACCTGGGCAGCTGAAAAAAATGCATAATAAATGAATGGGAGAAAATTCAGTTTGATAAACTTATCCAACTGGTGTCTTCAGCACCCAAACAGCAAGTGTTTAAATTAAAAGAAATGGTGGTGTTACACAGTGGTAAATAGTTGTCTGTCCCATTTTTTTTTTTTTTTTTGGAGTGTGTTGCAGTCATCAGATTTGAAAAGAGTGTATATTTAAAAAAAAAAAAAAAAAAACATCAAATCAAACATCAAAAAATGTAAAACATCAAATAATGTGTTAATAATGTGTTTTCATATATAGTACAGGGTGTTTTGTTTTTTTTGCATCTTCCATACTGTCCAAACTTTTTTTTGGTATTGGGGTTGTACATCTTTATAATGCATAATATATTATCATAAAGAAATGTGAACATATATATATATATATATATATATATATATATATATATATATATATATATATATACATAGACAATCCTTAAAATAAATGCAATTGAAATCTTTCTTTCTTTATTTATTTCTTATTTATTTAAATTTTCATGAACTTGTCTTTGACCACATCTGGTTTACCAAATGTTTAAAGTTCAAAAGTATGAAACAGTTGAAAATGTGCCAGGACCAGCATACATGAGTGTTCAATAACAAGGGTTTAATATATTCATTTTTGTTCATGAATGGTGCCAACAATTCTCAAGGTTACTGTAAGACTGTAATCCTCAGAGCTAAGACTTCTTCACTGATCACGTCCTTCAAAAACAGTATTTGAACATTTTAAATGGCAGATTTTTAGGCTTATGAAAGAAACTTCAGAAATTGACATTGAATTCACCTTGAAATCTGAAATCCTCTCAACAGCTAAGCATACAGAAGTACAGAAAAAAGTTTAGGCTTCCACAGCATGGCTTCATCATGATCAAGAAAATTTTAATTGACCAGATGAATTGAACATGAAGTCAAGGTTATTTAGCCAAGGTTTCAAAGTGCACAACTACTTCGATATGATGAGAGGTTCCAACAAGTTTTCGATAGGATTTAGATATGGACTCTGACTGGGCCATTCAGAAATGTTGGTCTTCTTCTTCTTCTTCTTCTTCTTCTTCTTCTTCTTCTTCTGAAACCATTCATTTGTTAATTTGGATTGTGCTTTGGGTTGTTATTGTGCTTGAAATTTTATTTATTTTTCTTTAATTTCAGCTGTCTAACAGAAGCCTGCATTTTTGTTCCAACCTCAATTTTGACTGTATCTTGACTAGAGACTCAGTCCCAGCTGAAGAGAAGCAGCCCCATAGCATGATGCTGCCACCACCATGCTTCACCATGGGGAGGTGTCCTTTGTGTGAGAAGCTGTCTTGTTTTTGCACCAAACATATCTTTTGAATTATGCCCATAAAGTTCTGCATTGGTCTCATCAGTCTATAACACTTTTTTTTGTGTGTGTGAAATAGCTCCCATTTAGCCACCCTGACCCATAGCCCAGATTTGTGAAGAATCCAAGAGACTGTTGTCACACACCAGTACTTGCCAGATATTCCTGCAGTTCCTTTATTGTTGCCATAGGTCTCTTGGCAGCCTCCCTGATCAATTTTGGAGAGACATCCTGTTCTTGGTAATGTCACTGTGGTGCCAAATTTAATCCACTTGTTAATGACTGGCTTCACAGTGTTTGGTGGTACATCTAAGGTTTTGGAAATTATTTTGTAACTCTCTAGTGACTGATGTCCTTTATAGTGAGATTCATGTATGCTTTGTAACTTTTTGTGAACCATAGCAGCAACAGTCAGATAAAACCAAGAAGATGTCAAGAAAATCCTACAGAAATAGTTGATCTTTATTTGGCGTTAATCAATCAGAATCATTTCATTGATGACAGTTGTATGATAGTTAGATTTTATCATGAGTTGGAATATGA